>NC_135674.1:2722456-2875456 GCF_964188315.1 Podarcis muralis
TGGACCAAGGCCGTTTAGGGCTTTAAAGGTCAGCACCAACACTTTGAGTTGTGCTCGGAAACTTACTGGGAGCCAATGTAGGTCTTTCAAGACCGGTGTTATATGGTCTCGGCGGCCGCACCCAGTCACCAGTCTAGCTGCCGCATTCTGGATTAGTTGTAGTTTCCGGGTCACCTTCAAAGGTAGCCCCACGTAGAGCGCATTGCAGTAGTCCAAGCGGGAGATAACCAGAGCATGTACCACTCTGGCGAGACAGTCCGCAGGCAGATAGGGTCTCAGCCTACGTACCAGATGGAGCTGGTAAACAGCTGCCCTGGATACAGATTTGACCTGTGCCTCCATGGACAGCTGTGAGTCCAAAATGACTCCCAGGCTGCGTACCTGGTCCTTCAGGGGCACAGTTACCCCATTCAGGACCAGGGAATCCTCCACACCTGCCCGCCTCCTGTCCCCCAAAAACAGTACTTCTGTCTTGTCGGGATTCAACCTCAATCTGTTAGCCGCCATCCATCCTCCAACCGCCTCCAGGCACTCACACAGGACCTTCACCGCCTTCACTGGTTCTGATTTAAAAGAGAGGTAGAGCTGGGTATCATCCGCATACTGATGAACACCCAGCCCAAACCTCCTGATGATCTCTCCCAGTGGCTGCATGTAAATGTTGAAAAGCATGGGGGAGAGGACAGAGCCCTGAGGCACCCCACAAGTGAGAGCCCAGGGGTCTGAACACTCATCCCCCACCACCACTTTCTGAACACGGCCCAGGAGGAAGGAGCGGAACCACTGTATGACAGTGCCCCCAGCTCCCAGCCCCTCAAGACGGTTCAGAAGGATGTTATGGTCGATGGTATCAAACGCCGCTGAGAGATCCAGCAGAACTAGGAAACAGCTCTCACCTTTGTCCCTAGCCCGCCGGAGATCATCAACCAGTGCGACCAAGGCAGTTTCAGTCCCATGATGAGGCCTGAATCCCGACTGGAAGGGATCCATCTACATGACAGCTTTATTGTTGGGTGCCAGGCAAAGTCTGTCCTGTTCACTCAGGCCACATGGGTGGGTAATGGAAAGTATTAGTTGTGGTGGGCAATTTCCCTTGGTGCCACATACTGAACCGTGGCTTCATATTATGAGCAGGACGGCAGCCTCTCCTCCAGGTTTGCACACCTCTCCCCCACCCCAAGCCTATTGGGAAGCTTCCACTTGGATTTTAAATTAACCACAGTTTGGTGTGTCCAGATCCTATGGTGGTTCATTTTACCAGCTTTGTAAACCCACGATTGGAAGTTGGCTTGTTTCAATGAGCCATGGTTTAAATGAAGCGATTTGTGCAGCTTCAGACATTGTGACAAGATGCAGTTAATCCAAAACTGAAGCAAAACCTTTGGAACTCCTCCTAAAAGCTGTGCTGGAGGACAGGGAGGTGTGACCCCCCCCCTAACACTTGGTGTGGGTCATCCTTATAAGGCTAAGCTTACTACTTCAAACAAAGTTTTTGCTTTGGTTATTTCCTCGTACTGTTAGTAGTAAGGTAAAGGTAACGGGACCCCTGACCATTAGGTCCAGTCGTGACTGACTATGGGGTTGCGGTGCTCATCTCACTTTATTGGCCGAGGGAGCAGGCGTGCAGCTTCCGGGTCATGTGGCCAGCAGGACTAAGCCGCTTCTGGCGAGCCAGAACTGCGCACGGAAACGCCGTTTACCTTCCCGCCAGAGCGGCACCTACTCATCTACTTGCACTTGGACGTGCTTTCGAACTGCTAGGTTGGCAGGAGCAGGGACCGAGCAACGGGAGCTCACCCCATCGTGGGGATTCGAACCACTGACCTTCTGATCTGCAAGTCCTAGGCTCTGTGGTTTAACCCACAGCGCCACCCGTGTCCCACTGTTAGTAGTACCCAGTGGCCATTTGTTTTTCATGTCTGCTTTTATGATATGTTTATCAGTATGTGGTTAGCAGCTTCAGATGCTACTGCTTTACAGAGGCTGTTTAGCTTGCTCTTTTTACCCCTTTACTAGACAGGCTGTATTTCTGTGCTGTTTTCAGAGTGGGGAATGCCCATTCCTTCATGGCCAGCATGGAAACACAGAAGGCTAGCCATTTAGGAGGTTTGCAAAGAGGACAAGGGTGTTACGGGGTAATCTTCTAGCAAACAAGCTTGGCACAGCAGATCTGAGAGGTGGTTTTCTGCTCCCGGAAAGCCAGCCTGGAAACCAGGTTGCCAGGTGAAGGAAGAATGGAGAGATCAACCGACTCACTTGCCTTCAAAGAATTTCTGGTTGCCTGTGGCTACTGGGATAGTGCTTAGATATCAGGCTGGCTGACACATCTTAAAAAATACAAGTGTCAGGGGCTCAGGAGCAGAGGCGCAGGGGAGAGAGGAAATGGAGAGCGAAGGGGAAGAATCTGAGGGCAGCGGAGGGCAGAATGACAGTGACCCGAGAGATTCCATGAGCCTCTCCAGTGAATCAGAAGATTCCCAGAAGGGGGCGCCGATGGCCAGGGCAAGGGGGGTCCCAGGGGGGACACACCAGAAGCAGGGGGCCAGCGGAGACTCCCAGAGCAGTAGCTGGAAATCAGGGCCAGCTTCCCCACCAGAGCGTAGTGGGGGGGAAGAGTCCCATAGGTCAGAGTCAGCGTCTCCTCCGGCAAGGAGGGAGGAGGAGTCAGGCCCAGCTAGCGTCCCCGAAGAGGGGAGCAGCGACAGGAGCAGTATAACGGTCAGAAGGAAGGTGGCAGGCTGGGCGCGCGTGCCAAGTTCAAATGTACAGGCGCGCGGGACAGCAGGAAGCCCGGATTGGGAACCAGGTCCTAAAGCCCGCCGGAGGGAGGGGGAAGACTCGGGGGAGTCAGCGTCAGAAGAGTCTAGAAAGGGGAAAGCCCCGGCGGACAGGCGGACCCAGAGGAAGAGGGAGCAGAGAAAGAGGTGGAGCAAAGCTAGGGTCTTAAACTGGTGTCTGGGGGGAGGAGACTCAGACGGAGCTTCGGCGGTCTAGGGTTTAAGACGTAGAGCTGCGCGCCGTGGCTGTAAATGAGAAACTGAACTTCAATAAAGACTATTTAATATAGCAACGGACTGGCGTTGGTCCTCTGTGAGCTGGGACCTGGGGCAGCTCTGACAGTAAGCTCCGTCTCACAAATTTAACCCTCGCAGCGCGAGTTGGCGCAGCGAGGGGCAAAACTTGGTGTTTTGCGAGCTCACGAAGCGAGGGAAAAATGACTACGGAGGAGAAGGTGAAAGAGCTGGAACAAGCAGTTCATACACTTTACCCACAAGTGGAGCTTTCCAGGAAGAGAGAGGAAGAAGCAGCAGCGTTCTGCGAGGATCTGCGGACCAGGTGGGAAAAATTGGGCAAGGAGGGGCTGCCAGGACCCAAACCGGAGGGAGTTGGCCTCGGGAAGAGGGGGGGCAGCATCATAGCCCATTTTGACGGGAACCTGCAGCAGTATCCTAACTTCAGAGCAGACATAGTTTTCGCGCTCAAATTGCTTCGGAAAGACTTTAGAGATGAGCAGGAGAAAGTGGGCTTCATAATAACTCATCTGCATGGGGAAGCTAAATCGTGGCTGCGCACTTTATGGCGCGAAAATGACCCCGCCCTCAATGATTCAGACGCATTTCTCAAAGCTATGGACACTTGTTTTAAATCGACGGTAGATGTGGAGGTCGCCAGGAGGGAAATGCATGGGTTGAAACAGGGCAGAAGCACTGTAAGACAATATCACTCCCACTTTTTTGGATTGGTAAATGTGCTCGGGTGGGAGAAGAATTCCGCTGCCGTGAGAGATCTGTTCTGGGAAGGACTGAATGGGGCTGTGAAAGACGAGCTGGCAAGGGGGGAGAGACCCACCGCCACCACGGAGGTCATACAGAGAGCCCTTGCGGTAGGCGTGCGCCTGGAAGAACGCCCTTGGAACAGGAATGAGGGAGGTTTAGGGCGCACACAAGCCAGGACAACTCCTTTCCTACCCAGAGAGACGGGACGCACGGAAACCACGCCTCCAGTGGGGAGGGGAGAAGAACCAATGGAGATAGGCGGTGCTAGGGCTCAGACAGCAACCAGAGCCCAAGCATCAGGAGCAGTCAAGGCGAAGACTCCTAGAGGGAACAGGAACTGCTACATCTGCGACAGTGCGCAGCACATGGCCAAAGAGTGTCCCCAGAGGATCCTGAAGCACACTGCAGCCTCAGCAACAGTAAGGGGGGCAGATCGACAGGAGGAACAGCTACAGGGAAACGACAAAGCCTGGTTGGAGGGAGAGGCGCTGGGGCCCAGCCAGGCAAGTCAGTGAAGCAGTCCCCAGAGATTTTACAGCCCACAGATCCCCTCCCACCCAAACCAGTGGTGCAACTCACCGCATCGCTCCAACTGCCAAATGGACTCACCCTGGAAGTTCCTATTACCATTGACTCTGGCAGTAATGCAGATTTTATAGGGGTGGACTTTATCACGCAACATCACATAGCGCTCCTGCCAGCCACAATGCCCCTGAACGTAGTCACGGTCGATGGCAGGGAGCTACTGGGAGGGCAGGTGGCACAACAAACGCCCCCTATGGTGATGCAAATTTGAAATCACCGCGAAGTCATAAGCTTCAACGTCACCCACCTGTCGGACACACCCATAGTGTTGGGCATGAGTTGGCTGCATAGGCACAGCCCGGCATTGGCATGGTACCAGCGTCAATTGACCTTCGGCTCCTCCTACTGCGTGGAACATTGCATCCAGCCCAGCCAGGAAGGGAAGGGGCAGGAGGATGAACCACAGCTACACCTAGGCATGGTGCAAGCAGTACCGAACAAGTACAAGGCGTTTTTGGAGGTCTTCTGTGAGAAGGAAGCGAATAAGCTGCCGCCCCACAGGCCCTACGACTGCAAGATTGACCTCCTGCCGGGGGCGACGCTGCCAACTGGGAAACTGTATTCCATGTCTGAAGACGAACTACAAGAACTCAGGGAGTTCATAGATCACAACCTGAAGCGGGGATTCATCCAAGAATCCAAAGCAGTGGGGGGCAGTCCCGTGTTTTTCGTCAAGAAAAAGGACACGCCCCAAAAAAGGCTGATAGTTGATTACAGAATCATAAATTCCAAGACAAAGCCCACAGCTTTCCCCATGCCCAAGATAGACGACCTGCTCGCTACGGTGAGGAAGGGACGGATCTTCACCAAGTTGGATTTACGAGGAGCGTACAACCTTATACGTATGAAGGAAGGCGATGAGTGGAAGACGGCCATGTTTACACCTTTGGGCACCTATGAATATCGAGTTATGCCATTTGGTCTCCAAAACGGCTCTCACTGCTTCCAAGCTTTTATGCACTACGTGTTAGCGGGACTCCTCTACAAGAAGTGCGTCTGCTTCCTGGACGACATCCTGATCTTCTCGGAATCGCAGGAAGCTCACGAGGGAGATGTCAAGGAGGTCCTGCAGAGACTACGGGAGCACAGACTTTACGCTAAGCTGGAGAAGTGCCAGTTTGACATGACGGAGGTGGATTTCCTGGGCTACAAGCTATCCGACAAGGGACTCGCCATGGACAGCGCCAAGGTCCGTTCGGTGTTGGACTGGAAGAGCCCGCGCAATAGGAAGGAGGTCCAGAAGTTCATCGGCTTCGCCAACTTCTATCGCAAGTTCATCAAAGGGTTCGCGATGGAAACGGCGGCCATCACAGACACCCTCAGCTCCAAGAAGAAGAAGTTCACCTGGACGGACCAGGCGGAGCAGTCCTTTCGGAAACTCAAGCAGCTCTTCGCGTACGAAGAACAACTGCTGCATGTAAACCCCAGCAAGCCAATGCGGGTTGAAACGGACGCCTCGGACAGAGCGGTGGGGGCGGTCCTGTTGCAGCAAGACCCGCAGGGGGATTGGAGGCCGTGCGCATTCTACTCCAGGAAACTCAGCAAGTCGGAACAGAACTACACCATCTGGGACAGGGAGTTGCTGGCCATTCAAGCAGCCTTCAAAGCGTGGCGGCACTTCCTCATCGGAGCCAGACACACAGTGCAGGTCCGCATGGACCATAAGAACCTGGAGTACTGGCGCACGGCGCGGTTCCTGAACCAGAGACACATATGCTGGGCGGAGTTCTTTGCGGATTTCGACTTTCGGATAGAATACATCCCGGGAGACAGCAACGTCATGGCGGATGCACTATCCAGGAAGCCGCAGTATCTCGAGGAAGCGGCACCGGTGGCGGCCAAGCACATTTTCGCACCGAAAGCGTGGGCGTGTGCTTCAGCCACAGTGGACCTGGACGCGGTGCGTCGCGCGCTGCAGACGGACTCGTTCGCACGATCCAAGATGGAGGAGGTGCAAAGAGGCACAGCGAAGGACGGAGAGTTCCAGATACGCGCCGGACTACTCCTCCGCAGAGGGGCGCTCTACGTGCCGGGGACGACCTCCGCGCGAAAGTCCTGCAGCAGTTACACGACGCGCCCAGCGCTGGGCACTTCGGCAAGGACAAGACAGCGGAATTAGTAGCCAGAGACTTTTGGTGGCCCAAGATGAGGGGTGAAGTCGAGGATTACGTCGCTCGGTGTGACACATGCCAAAGGGCCAAGCCAGTACACAGGGCGCCGGCGAGACTGCTGGAACCGCTTCAGACGCCGTTTGAACCGTGGGAGAGAGTGGCCCTGGACTTTGTCACAGATCTGCCCAGCTTGAGAGGCAAAACAGCGGTGCTCGTGGTCGTAGACCTGTTCACCAAGATGGCGCATTTCATTCCTTGCGCGAAGGTGGCCACGGCGGAACAAACCGCCAAGCTGTTCATAGACCACGTGTTCAGAGTTCACGGCTTGCCGAGGTCCATCCTATCCGACCGGGGGCACCAGTTCGTCTCGAGTTTCTGGCAGAAGCTGCTGGGCATCCTGAACGTCAAGATCAACTTAGCGTCGGCACGACACCCGCAGACCAACGGATAAGCGGAGAGGGTCATCGCCATCATGCAGCAGTACCTGCGATGCTACGCGAACCAACAACCCTCGACCTGGGTGGACTACCTACCGCTGGTCTTCTGGTCTATGACCGTAATAAATTTATTCATTCATTCATTCATTCATTCATTCATTCATTCATTCATACCTACCGCTGGCCGAGTTTGCCTACAACAACACGAAGCACGCGTCTACAGGGGTGACGCCGTTCTTCGCCAACAATGGGCGGCATCCCAGAACCTTCCCGGGGTTAGAGACGAAGGGGGAGGGGGAGCCACAGGGGGCAGAGCACTTGGCAGCAGAGTTGCAGGAGGTCCACGAGCAACTCCGAAGGAACTTAGAACTAGCAAAACACGCCTACAAAGTGCAGGCAGACAGGCACAGGAGAGTCGGGGAAGACATCCAGGTGGGGGACTGGGTATGGTTAGCAGCCCAGGCAGTGCCAGCCAGAACGTTAGCTAAGAAGAAGCTTAGACACAAGCAGCTAGGGCCTTACCAAGTCGAGGCGCAGATCAATCCAGTGGCTTTCTGGTTGACGCTCCCGGAGGGTTCCAGAATGCACCCGGTCTTTCACAGGTCGGTGCTCACACCCTACAAGGAGCCCCACAGGTTTCAGACCCCAAGGGCCGCACCAGACCCACTCAGCAAATCACCAACGGGGGAGGGGTCACCGAGGGCGGCACCACTCAACGAGGTCACAGAGATTTTGGACTCGAGATGGGGGGAAGAGGGAGTTGAATATCTCCTCGCCGAGGAAGGTACCCCGGCCAGCGCCAACAGGTGGGTACCGGACTATGCCTTGGAGGAGCGATACCTCAAAGACGAGTTCCATGCACTCTTCCCTCACAGACCTATGCCGGCAGATTTTTTCGACGACTGGCTTTTCACACCCACACTCTCCGCCAGCACGTTCCAGGGGTTCTCATCAGCGGAGGAACCGGCGCCAGACACAAGCTCCCCAGAGGGATCGCTCTTGGGGTTTGGCATGGACCGCTCTTATTGGTGGGACAATCAACCGGAAGTTGGGTGGAGCAGGGGACTCTTACACGCAACCTCGCCCGAGGTGCCAGGGGGAGAGACGGACATGGACGGGTTGGGGGAGGATCCTGCATTCGAGCACAGCTACAGAGAAATGGAAGCAGAGGAGATCGACGCCGACGAGCCTATCACGGACTGGCCGGATCTAGCTGGCGAGCTGCACACCAGGGGGGAAGAACTGTACCCCGCAATCACCCCCACAGCACGGGAGCACCCGGAACCCGCACCAGAAGAAGGGGAGGGGGGAAGGGGGGGCTTCGAGGGGGGGATGGATGTCAGGGGCTCAGGAGCAGAGGCGCAGGGGAGAGAGGAAATGGAGAGCGAAGGGGAAGAATCTGAGGGCAGCGGAGGGCAGAATGACAGTGACCCGAGAGATTCCATGAGCCTCTCCAGTGAATCAGAAGATTCCCAGAAGGGGGCGCCGATGGCCAGGGCAAGGGGGGTCCCAGGGGGGACACACCAGAAGCAGGGGGCCAGCGGAGACTCCCAAAGCAGTAGCTGGAAATCAGGGCCAGCTTCCCCACCAGAGCATAGTGAGAGTGAAGAGCCCCATAGGTCAGAGTCAGCGTCTCCTCCGGCAAGCAGGGAGGCGGAGTCAAGCCCAGCTGGCATCCCCGAAGAGGGAAGCAGCGACAGGAGCAGGATAACGGTCAGAAGGAAGGTGGCAGGCTGGGCGCGCGCGCCAAGTTCAAATGTACAGGCGTGCGGGACAGCAGAAAGCACAGATTGGGAACCAGGTCCTAAAGCTCGCCGGAGGGAGGGGGAAGACTCGGGATTCAGCCTCAGAAGAGTCTAGGAAGGGCAAGACCTCGGCGGACAAGCGGACCCAGAGGAAGAGGGAGCAGAGGAAGAGGTGGAGCAAAGCTAGGGTCTTAAACTGGTGTCTGGGGGGAGGAGACTCAGACGGAGCTTCGACGGTCTAGGGTTTCAGACGTAGGGCTGCGCGCCACGGCTGTCAAACCAATAATGAACTTCAATAAAGACTTCTGTATATAAAGAGGAACTGGCGTTGGTCCTTTGTGAGCTGGGACCAGGGGCAGCTCTGACACTTGTGTTATCAGATAAATGTCTACCTGGGAGAAAGCCTGCCTGGTCTTTATGAATCACTTCATTTAACACTCTTTTTAGTCTATTTGCTAGTATATCTGCAAAAATTTTGTAATCCACATTTAAAAGGGAAATGGGACGGTAGTTCTTAAGTTGTGTCTTTTCAGTTTCAGATTTAGGTATAAGTGTGATGAAAGCTTCTTTCCACGACTCCGGTGCCTTCTTCCCCTCCATAATCTCGTTGCAGACCTCCTTCAGTGGTTGAATTAAATAGTCTTTCAAAGTCTTATAATACTTGGAGGTTAGCCCATCCGGCCCTGGAGATTTGCCCAATTGCATGTTCTGAATGGCACCTTCAATCTCTTGTTCTCTTATTTTATAGTTCAATATTGTCTTATTTTCTTGAGTTAGTTTTGGTAGTCCGTTATTTCTTAAAAATTGATCTATCTCAGTCTCTTTTTGCGGCCCTTGGGTATAACGTTGTTTAAAGTATCTCTGGAAGCATTTTCTAATCTCCACAGGGTTCTGAATGTTTCTCCCTTCAATCTCTAAATTAGTAACCGTGTTCAGCTTCTGTCTTTTTTTCAACTGCCATGCTAGCAGTTTTCCACATTTATTTGCCGATTCAAAAGTCCTTTGTCTCATTTGTTTAATTTTCCATTCAACTTCCTGATTTATCGGTTTCATATATTGTGCTTGATAAAGTTTAATTTCTCTCAAAATCTCCTGTGACTTTGGTTTCGATCTTAATTTTTTCTCTCCTTCTTTTATTTTCTCCAAGATCTTATCCTTTTTCTCATTCTGAGCTCTTTTCTTTACCGCATTCTGTTGTATCAGAAACCCCCTCATCACCTTTTTACTTGCGTCCCAGATTACTTTTTTCCACTGTAGTTTTCAAATTTATTTCAAAATAGTCACTCAAGTTCTTTTGGCCCTTCTTGACAATCTCCTGATCTCTTAATAAGGTGTCATTCATCTTCCATCTGAAGGAACCAGTTGGAGTTAGTTTCATTTCCATCTTTACTGCATTATGGTCGGAGCAGGTTTTCGGGCAGATTTCCACCTTTTTAATCTTGGGTGCCAGTCCTCTAGTTGTCCATATTTGGTCGATTCTTGTCCATGTCATTTTGGCTTCAGAGAAGAATGTCCCCTCTCTTCCTAAGGGGTTTCTTGTTCTCCAGATGTCAATTAGATCCATATTGTCAGTTAATTCAAAAAAGGTTTTTGGTAACCTGCCCTCTTTTGTCATACTTTGGCTTTGCGCTTTGTCCATGTTCGTAGATACCACCCCATTCATATCACCCATCATAATGATGTTATTATAGTCCATATAGTCCAACATTGTCTCATGCAGCTTCTTATAGAATTCCGATTTCCCCTCATTTGGTGCGTAAATCCCCAAAATTAAAAAATTTTCCCCTTGTATTTGAATTTCAATTGCCAAAATTCTTCCTTGCTCATCTTTAAAAAGAAGTTTTGGTGACAGGCTCTCTTTTGCATATATCACAACTCCTCTCTTCTTCACTCTGTCAGATGAAATAAATTCTTGGCCTAGTCTCTTGTTGATTAACACTTTCCTGTGGAGCCAAATCACGTGCGTTTCCTGTAGACAAATGATATCTAATTGTTCCTTTTTTAATAAATGAAAAATCTTCCTTCTTTTCTCTGGGGAATTAAAACCATGAATATTCCAGCTTAATAGTTGCAGAGACATGTTGAACGGTTCTATTCTCCCTTTGGTGGTGGTGGTATCACTCTCTCCGGCTCGTCAGGCCCCAAAGGTGTAGGTGTAGATCCTGATGGTCCAGATCCTGGGGCTCCTGATTCTTCTTCAATCCCTTTCTGAAGGTCTTCTCTGTGGTCGCTCAAAAACTTTTCCTTGTCTTCAGCTGTTTTGATTTTCACTTTCTTCCCTCTAAAGGTGAAAGATAGTCCCTGGGGGAATTCCCACCTGAAAACAATTCTGTTGCTTCTCAGTAATTTCACCAAGTCACCGTAGCTAGATCTAAGTTCCAGTAAGTGTTTCGGGATATCCTTGTAGATTTCCACTCTCAAATCCTGAATTTCAAGGGTCTTTTGAAAATGTGCACTCAGTATCTTGTCTCTTTCTGCCTTCGTTCTAAGAGAGATCAGGCAGTCTCTAAACTTGACCTTCCTCCCTCCTTTTCCAAGTCTGAATGCACTTACAATTTTAAAGTCTTTATCTTCTTCCAAAAGCCAAAATTCTGTAAATTCTTTTGTCAAATATTCAGTTAAATCCCCTTTTTCAAGTTCTGGAACTGACCTCAATCTCAAGTTATTTTCCTTACTTTTTAATTCTATCATAGACAGGTATGCCTGGTGTTCGCCAATCTGTTTGCGCATAGGTTTTATTTCCTCTTGCACAGCCTCTGCTTTCTGTTTGGCCTCCTCAGCTACTTTACGATTTTCTGTAGTGGCTTCCAATAATTTCCCAATTGATTGTGCATTTAAGGTGACTTGTTGAGTCAAGTTGTTAACACTAGCTGTATTTTGGTCAATTTTAGATGATTGTTCAGCCACTTGCTTACTCAGGCCTTCCAGTTTTTCAAAGATTTTATCTAATACCGAAGCAGAGTCCCCTCCTGTGGCCATTCCTTCTGGCCTTACTTGCTCTAATTCTTCCTCTTGTGTCACAGAGACAATAGGAACAGATGATCTGCGCAGCTGTGAGATTATAGTAGTTTGTTGTGATTTAGCTTTGGCTGATCTTGTTCTCCCAGTCCCACTCATCCCACTTCTGTCTACGCGTCAAGGTCAGTCAATTTACAATTCCCATGGGAATCCACAAGTCCACAGATAAAAGAAGAAAAAACCCCAGTAGTTGTAAGTTTCCAAAGTTCCTCTAGAGGGGGTTTAAATGTTTAAATGTATCTTAAGGGAAAAGAGATTGTTGTTCATGCAAAATTTTCCAAGTTGCACCAAAACCCTTAGAAGTTGGTAACAACATCAAACAGCCTCAAAGTCCCAGAAGTCCTCCAATTCCTTTAACCTTTGCAGTTAATCCTTAAATGCTTACAATGCCTCTAAAAAGTGCCAGTTTCCATGTAGCAGTTCAATTGCAGTTCAATGTATCAACCCAGTGCAACAAAGTCAAGCAGTCTAACAGTTCCAATAGTCTGGCAGTCCGACTGCCAGGGTTTCTTGGTAAATTGTAAATCCACAGAGGAATAGGTAAAAGAAAACCTCCACAAATAAGAAAATAAGATCCACAAATCTCAGAATCAGATCAATTCAATTGATGCTCGGATTAGTTCCTTTTAAAAGTCACGATGTTAAAAGCATTAGAAAGTTTAAGTCTTTGCTTTAGATCTTTAAACAGTGCCGGGAGACGGACTTCCTGGTTGCGTCTCCCGCTTCAGTGCCAAATCTTCAATAAATTTAGTCCCAAGTTCAATAAACTTCACCTACTCACGGGGAGTTGTTTTTAAGCCGAATGGTCCCAGGAAAAGGGTCAGCGCTCACCGACAGCAGCTTTGCGGCTTCACTCCACAGAAAGAGCGATCGACTCACAGCACCGCGCCAGCCCTTTCACGCTCTGGAGCCCCTTACGGGGTTCCTTTGACGTTTCAGGGGGCGCAAATGGTGCCCGCCGAGTCCCTGTGGTTTCTCAGCAAGGGTCTCCGCTTCGCCGTAGCGGACGACCCGTTTCTGCGGAGCTTCCCCTTTACAGAGCAAAGAGGACCGCCATTGCCGTTCGCGCCGCCCCCAGAAGTCTATTTATTTCATAAAATTTATACACTACCAGATGGTAAGAAACATCAAAGCCGTTTACAGAAACATAAAACCATAAAATCAGGAAAAACCTACAGTACATTAAACGCTGAAAAAGTGAATACCAGAATAGATCAGAACTCACTCCCAAGGTAAGGGGAAGAGACATGGCTAAGATGGCAGGACAGCTTACTCTATGGTGTTAACCCCTTCATGCACTAATTAGATGGAAGCATGTTGGTTATATGAGACTGGTTATCCCGCACAACATGCTCTCACGCAACCCATGCCCTCCAACTGAAAACCCATTTCCTGGACAATATCAACATTGTGTTTTGTGCCTGTGAACTGCACAGTGAATATTTTGATTAGAAAAGAAAACAGCCCGGTGTTTCAGCTTCTCAGAGTTGTTTTATTCAGTGCGCTGCTACAGCTTGTCACACCCAAATCCTCCAAAGGAATCTGCCAAAGTGCTTTTCCAGGCAAAAGGGGGCAGAGGGAGAGAAACCAAGAACCTCAAATTCACTAGACCAGGGATGGGGAATTGTGTGGCCCTCTAGATGTTGTTGGATTCCATCACCCCTGACCGTCGGCCATGCTGGCTGAGGCAGAAGGCCATTGGATCTGGCAATATCTGGGAGCCCACAAGATTCCCAGCCTCCGCCCTACACAAACAACCAGGCACTCAGCTGTGAGGCACGCCTCTTACCGGAGGGAGGGTCACTCCAGAGGCAGCTGTGGCATGAGGGTGCTGGATCATGCCTTTGTGGGCACATCTGAGGATTAAAGAGGACCTCCTAGGAAGCGTGCTTGGAGATCTTCCTTACCAGGTGGCTCTCTGGCAAAAACACAACAGTACTAACGACCATATGGAACCACACCTCAAAGCTGGGTCAGACTTCCCAGATCCTGTAGCCTACATCAGGAGGAAGACTGGGGCAGAGGGGCCTAGAGTGGGAGTCAGAGCTGCTCTTAGGGCTGCATGTCTGAAGCATGGGCAGAAATCTTTGGGTGTGAGGTTGCATGAGGCTGTCTCTTTGTGTTTTGGTGATGCCAAGCCGCCAGCCAGCCACAGGCAGGCAACCAACTGGCTTCAGGGGCAAGCTCCTTTGCAAAGCCAGTCTGACTTCACCAAATGCAATGGCAGAGTGACCATTCGGCCCGTGTTCTGCTTCGCTGTGAAATGGCGTGTGTTCCTCAACCCAGAGAACCTCTTTTTCAACGTCAAGCTGGTCTAAGGAAGAAAAGCATAAGAGTTAGTCTTGAATCCCCCCACACATGTGCTGGGAGATGCCTGCACACCGCACATGTAAAGCACATCTCCTCCCACCCACACCCAAAAAGTCCTGGGAACAATGGTTTGTTAAGGGTGCTGGGAATCGTAGCACTGTGAAAGGAAAAGTAAGGTTCTTAGGATGCTTTGGAGGGGGTGGAATGTTGAATACACAGCGGCCACATGGATGGACGGACACACACACACACACACACACACACACACCCCAGCATAGCTTCAAGTTTTAGCACAAAAAGTCTTCAGCCAGATGTCATGCAACCCTTTGGCAGGGGCAACTTATCATTTTATTGATTTTCCATAACAATTAAAAAGGCGGCCAATCTTGCAAAGGAGTGTTGCCATTTAAACTGCTGGTGTGACGTAGGAACCCGAACAAAGAAAAGGAACCAACTACCCAGAGTCTGCTTCCGATTGCCCTTGTTCTCCACCTCCCTCTATCCTAAACAGCCGCAAACAAGAGTTCAGATTTGAAAGCCTTGTTATCACCTGTCAGGGCCGCCTCAGGTCCCAGCTCACAAGAGACCAACGCCAAGTCCACTTTATTTACAAAAGTCTTTATTGAAGTACATTGTTTGTTCCACAGCCGAGGCGCGCAGCCCCACGTCTGAAGTCCCCTCTGAATCAGTCCCGCCTCCACACCAGTTTAAGAGGCTTCTGCTGGTCCACCTCTTCCTGTCCTTCCTTTTCCGCAGGGTCTTTCTGCCCCCCTGGGTTCCTTCCCTCCTGCTTTCCCCTGACGCTGAGTCCCCAGACGCCTGCTCCCCCCTCCTCCGTGCTTTGGGACCAGGCTCCTCCTCCGGGCTCTCCGCATTTCCGCGCGCCTCCACATTTGAACTTGGCGCGCGTTCGCTACCTCTGACCTTCCTCTTGACAGCTACACTACTCTCTGTACTACTCTCCGCCCCTTCCGGCAGGACGTCTTGCCCCGATCTCCTTCCCCTCTCTGCTTCCTGCTCTGCTTCGTCTGTCACACTGGGAAATCCACCCTCTTCACTCCGTTCCGGCGGGGAAGCCGGCCCCGATCTCCCACTCCCACTCGGGATTTCCCTGCTGCTCCCCTGCTCCTGACGAGTCCCCCCTGTGGCTCCCCTTGGCCTGACCAGGGGCGCCCCCTTTTGGGAATCCTCCGATTCACTTGAAAGACTCATGGAAACCCTCAAGTCATTGTCATCCTCCTCCTCCTCGTTCCGGGATTCTTCCCCCTCGCTCTCAGTCTCCTCCCTCATCTGTGCCTCTCTCCCTGAACCCCTGACATCACCTCATTCCCTTCAATTAGCCAGCTGCTCTGGCAGATGACATCAGTTCCTTCCCGCTCCCAATATTCCTGCTCCTAACCTGGTTAGCCATAGCCCGGAAGCTGAATCTCAGGGGAACGCCTTTGGGCTGGGAAGGGCTCATCTTTTCTGGGCCTCTTCTCCCCCTCAGGAAGGGGTGCTTGGCTCCTGGCCTGTGAAATGCGCTCAAATTGTAAAGATGCCTTCTTTCCAGGGAGCCAAGGAAGAAGGGGGGAATCTGAAATACCTCCAAACCTTCCCATGTCAGAGATGCAGGAGTTGCGGGGAGAGATAGCTCACTTGGTAGAGCATGAGACTGTTGGTCTCAGGGTTGTGAGTTCGAGCCCCACATTGGGTAAAAGATTCCTGCATTGCAGGGAGTTGGACTAGATGGCCCTTGTGGTCCCTTCCAACTCTACACTTCTATGATTCTATGACCTCCAACTTCCTCAGGGATGAAGCAGCTACGAAAAACGAAACATCCCACCTGGGCACGGTTTCTGAGAGAGCAACAGCAGAAGACCCAGACTCTGGCAAGATGAGCATTTGCCCAGTGGATTCTGGCCGCTCCATGAGGGCAGACAGAGGATGGCTGTGGTGGCCGCCAGCCCCTTTCCCACTCCATCTCAGATACAGAACACATTGGCTCTGCCACTCCTTGGCTCTGGCGCCAACTCCTGTTGGCCTCCTTGCCTTCCACCCTCCCAGTCTCAATGAGCACCATCCACCCCTGGTCCAGAGGCCCAGAGCAGTAGTTAGGTGATCTTGCGCCCTGGCAGAACCGTCCAAATTGCGCCCCCTAGCCACGGACAAGTTAGCTCTTCTTTCCTCTGCTCCTCCAACCCCCCTCCCCGCATTAGAGCAGTTTTGTAGTGGCTTTGTTGCACAGGAGCACCAAGTTCACTAACTGGCTGATTCAGATTGAATCCCATTCAAAAAGAGTGCAATGGTGTGTGTTTCAGCCAGCCATCCGGCTGCTGCAACTATTCCCTGGGTGCCACCACACTGTCCTGTCTGTGTGTTTGGAAGGGAATGGGAGCTATGCTCCCCCCGGAGACACTCCACTCCTTCTTCCTTAGCTGTGTTGCTCAACATTTGAGGCAGCCTGCACAGTTCTGGGATGCCGAGGAAGCGAACCAATAGTCACCTTCATCTGTACTGGCTCAGTATGACCTATTCTGACAGATGCTGCCTTTCATATTCACGCCCAAGAGCCTTTCTGCTCCAGAGATCTGGGGCTGAACCCGGGATCTGCACGCCAAGACTGGAGTAAGAAAGAGCCCTTGCCAGCTGGCCACGTTGGGCGCCTGCCTGGAGAGTGGAAGCCGGGGGTTGGAGGGACATCGTGCTGCTCCTGGCAACCCCCACCCAACCCGACGTCCTCCTCTGTCTGAATCCCGCTTCCCCTGGGACGCACTTCCTCTGCCTGAGTGTATCTTCAGAACAACCCTCTGTGAGGGAGGCTAAGCTGGCCCAAGGACTGGCCCAAGAACTGGCCCAAGGTAGCTCAGCCAAGTTGCCAAGGCCAGCATTTAAGACCGCGCACCCTTTCCCCTCAGATGAGAAAGCCGGGATGAGTCATGCTAGCAGCCTGTGGCCTTGATGGGCTTTGAGGCAGCCCAGCCCCCTTCTCTGCAAGCAGGCTGCCTCCTGGGAGGATCAGCACTTTTCTCGAGGGACAGAAGCGCACGACTTCCCCCTCCCACTTGCCGCCAGCCCTAGTCTTTCTCCGCTGGCTCAGTTTAGCGGCTCATCCCAGGTGGGAATTCGGGCGGCGCTGCTTGCAGAAGGAGAAGCGGCTGGCACTAGCGGAAACTCCCATTGTTCTTCTCAGGTAGGACTTCCGGGATCCAGAGGAACGTTTTACCAAAAAGTATGGCTTGACTACTGATTTCCCATTTAAAGGATGGCAAAAAGACCGAAGTTTGGAGGACAGGTGAAAAAAACCACGAATTACATTTAAAGTTCTGCGAGATGCAAAGGAAAGCTTGCGTTTTAAACTTGCATTTGACAGCTTGTTGCTTGGTGCGGTTAACGGAATGGGGATATTGAGAAAGAAGAGACTTGGAATTAGAAGGTTAGGATTTCAGGCTTAGATGGCTTGGATATTTGTGGTAAATAAAATCAGAGTAAATGCGCACCTTGAGAACCACTGTATTAGACGTGCGTGGCCCAATTTCCCCATTGCTTTTTATATCAGTCCTGGAGGTTTTGTTGAATATGATTAGAAGGGACCAGTTGTTTAAAGGTGTGGAAGTCGGAGCTAAACAGTATAAATTGAGAGCATTTGCAGACGATGTAGTACTGACATTACAGGAGCCAGAATCTAGTACTAAAAGAGTTTTGGAACTGATTCAAGATTTTGGCCAGGTTGCAGGATTTAAATTGAATAAACTAAAAACAAAGGTTTTAGAGAAAAACTTAACAGCGATTGAAAGAGAGAGGTTTCAGAATGTGACAGGTTTAACAGTGGTTAAGAAAGTGAAATACCTGGGGGTTAATATGACAGCTAAAAATGGGAACTTATTTAGAATCATAGAATCATAGAGTTGGAAGAGACCACAAGGGCCATCGAGTCCAACCCCCTGCCAAGCAGGAAACACCATCAGAGCACTCCTGACATATGGTTGTCAAGCCTCTGCTTAAAGACCTCCAAAGAAGGAGACTCCACCACACTCCTTGGCAGCAAATTCCACTGTCGAACAGCTCTTACTGTCAGGAAGTTCTTCCTAATGTTTAGGTGGAATCTTCTTTCTTGTAGTTTGGATCCATTGCTCCGTGTCCGCTTCTCTGGAGCAGCAGAAAACAGCCTTTCTCCCTCCTCTATGTGACATCCTTTTATATATTTGAACATGGCTATCATATCACCCCTTAACCTCCTCTTCTCCAGGCTAAACATGCCCAGCTCCCTTAGCTGTTCCTCATAAGGCATCATTTCCAGGCCTTTGACCATTTTGGTTGCCCTCCTCTGGACACGTTCCAGTTTGTCAGTGTCCTTCTTGAACTGTGGTGCCCAGAACTGGACACAGTACTCCAGGTGAGGTCTGACCAGAGCAGAATACAGTGGCACTATTACTTCCCTTGATCTAGATGCTATACTCCTATTGATGAGGCCCAGAATTGCATTGGCTTTTTTAGCTGCCGCGTCACACTGTTGGCTCATGTCAAGTTTGTGGTCAACCAAGACTCCTAGATCCTTTTCACATGTACTGCTCTCAAGCCAGGTGTCCCCCATCTTGTATTTGTGCCTCTCATTTTTTTTGCCCAAGTGCAATACTTTACATTTCTCCCTGTTAAAATTCATCTTGTTTGTTTTGGCCCAGTTCTCTAATCTGTCAAGGTCGTTTTGAAGTGTGATCCTGTCCTCTGGGGTGTTAGCCACCCCTCCCAGTTTGGTGTCATCTGCAAATTTGATCAGGATGCCCTTGAGTCCATCATCCAAGTCGTTGATAAAGATGTTGAATAAGACCGGGCCCAAGACAGAACCCTGTGGCACCCCACTAGTCACTCTTCTCCAGGATGAAGAGGAACCATTGATGAGCACCCTTTGGGTTCGGTCAGTCAGCCAGTTACAAATCCACTGAGTGGTAGCATAGTCAAGACCGCATTTTACCAGCTTCTTTACAAGAATATCATGGGGCACCTTGTCAAATGCCTTGCTGAAATCAAGGTAGACTACATCCACTGCGTTCCCTTCATCTACCAGGCTTGTAATTCTGTCAAAAAACGAGATCAGGTTAGTCTGACATGACTTATTTTTCAGAAATCCATGCTGACTATTGGTGATCACAGCATTCCTTTCTAGGTGCTCACAGACTGTTTGCTTAATGATCTGCTCCAGCATCTTCCCTGGTATTGATGTCAGACTGACTGGGCGGTAATTATTTGGGTCCTCTCTTTTCCCCTTTTTGAAAATAGAGACAACATTTGCCCTCCTCCAGTCTGCCGGGACTTCGCCTGTTCTCCAGGAATTCTCAAAGATGACTGCCAGTGGTTCTGAAATCACATCTGCCAGTTCTTTTAATACTCTTGGATGCAGTTCATCTGGCCCTGGAGACTTGAATACATCTAGACTAGCCAAGTATTCTTGTACTATCTCCTTAGTTATTCTGGGCTGTGTTTCCTCTGCTGAATCATTTGCTCCAAATTCTTCAGGTCGGGCATTGTTTTCTTTATCGGAGAAGACTGAGGCAAAGAAGGCATTGAGGAGTTCAGCCCTTTCTGTGTCCCCTGTTTGCATTTCACCATCTTCTCCTCTGAGTGACCCCACGGTTTCTTTGTTCTTCCTTTTGCTACGAACATACCCATAAAAGCCTTTTTTGTTGCTTTTAACCTCTCTAGCAAGCCTGAGTTCATTTTGTGCTTTAGCTTTTCTGACTTTGTGTCTACACGTGCTGGCTATTTGTTTGAATTCCTCTTTGGTGGTTTCCCCCCTTTTCCATTTTTTGTACACATCCTTTTTTAATCTTAACTCAGTTAAAAGTTCTTTAGATAGCCACCCTGGCTTCTTTAGGAACCTTCCATGTTTCCGTCTCATTGGTATTGCCTGAAGTTGTGCTTTTACTATCTCCCTCTTAACAAACTCCCAGCCATCTTGAACTCCCTTTCCTTTTAGTATTACTGTCCATGGGATCTCACCCAGCACTTCCCTAAGCTTTATGAAGTCGGCTTTCTTAAAGTCGAGAAATTGAGTCCTAGTATGCTTGGCTGCTCCTTTCCGCTGTATAGTAAACTTCAGAAGAGCATGATCACTCGCGCCTAATGATCCTTCCACTTCTACCCCACTAACCAGGTCATCAACATTGGTTAGGACCAGATCTAAAATAGCTGTTCCTCTTGTTGCTTCTCCCACTTTCTGGACAATGAAGTTGTCTGCAAGGGCAGTGAGGAATCTGTTTGACCTTATGCTCTTGGCTGAGTTTGACATCCAACAAATATCCGGGTAATTGAAGTCCCGCATTACTACTATCTCCCTTCCTTTTGCATGCTTGGCCATCTGTTCCAGGAAGGCATCATCTATGTCCTCCGTTTGGCTTGGGGATCTATAGTAAACTCCCACAATGAGGTCACTGTTATTCTTCTCTCCCTTAATTTTGACCCAAATGCTCTCACTTTGGCTTTGAGGTTCTAAATCTTGGATCTCTTCACAGGTATACACATCCCTGACATATAACGCCACTCCTCCTCCTTTCTTGTCTGGTCTGTTTCTCTGAAATAGATTGTATCCCTCCATTATTACATTCCAATCGTGGGACTTATCCCACCAGGTTTCAGTGATTCCTATTATGTCATATTTAGTTTGCTGTACCAGGAGCTCAAGCTCATCTTGTTTATTTCCCATGCTTTGCGCATTAGTGTACAGACATTGAAGTCCATTAATCATTCCCCCGTGTCTCTTATTTAAGGATTTTCTCCTCCCACCACTAGGTCTGCATGCTCTTTGCTCCATTCGGTCTATGACATTTGGATGATCATCTTCATCAATTGATAGACTCCTACCTCAGGAGCACTGTCTCCCTCCCCCACATTAGTCAGTTTAAAGCCCTCCTGATGAGGTTTCTGAGATTTTTTGCAAAAACATTCCTCCCAACCGTTGTGAGGTGCAGCCCATCGCTTGCCAGAAGTCCATCTTCAAGAAACTGCATTCCGTGATCTAAGAATCCAAACCGTTCCTGTTTGCACCATTTGCGAAGCCAGTTGTTCACTTCCACTATTTTTCCCTCTCTCCCTGGGCCACGTCGTTCAACTGGGAGGACAGATGAGATGACAATTTGTGCATTTAATTGCTTCAATTTCCTGCCCAGAGCCTTGTAATCTCTTTTGATCTTCTGGAGGCTATTGCTTGCAGTGTCATTGGTTCCCACATGAACCAAGAGGAAGGGGTATTTGTCAGTGGGTTTTATGATTCCTTGCAGTCGTTCAGTTACATCTTGGATCTTAGCCCCGGGGAGACAGCACACTTCCCGAGACATCTTGTCAGGCCCACAGATCACTGCTTCTGTTCCCCTCAGTAGGGAATCCCCTATCACCACTACACGCCTCCTCTTAGGTCTGGTCGGGGTTCTTCTGTGAGCTGTCGGTTCCAAGGTCGCCTGGACATTCCCAGAGGACTGCCTTTGCTCCTCGTCTTCATATACCTGTTCGACTGTAATGAGGGAGAGCTCCTCAAATGGAGTCTGCTTTTCGTCTTCCATGCTAGGGGAAAGGACCTCAAAGCGATTGCGTATTTCTAAACAATCAGAGCGAACGCTGGGCCTCCTACTTCTTTGAGTCACGTTTCTCCATATATCTGACTCCTGTGTTGGTGAACTAGCCACCTTCTCAGGGGAGTCCCCTGTCTCTTCCTTGGTGGAGACGGTGTGCTCTGTTGCTTCCAAGAAGATTTCCAGCTCTCTAATTCTTTGGAGCGTAGCTACACGTTCCTCCAGTTGCTGGACTTTGTCTTTTAAGAGGGCAATCAACATGCAATTGCTGCAGGTAAAGCTGCCTGCAACCTTTGGCAAGATGGCAAACATTGCGCAGGAACCACAGGCGACTGCAGCTGTTCCCTCACCCTCCATCTTGGGAACGTGTCGTTGGGGGTGACTACAGTGGTCCTCTATCATAAAAAGTGTGGAGACAGGACAAATAAATCCCTCCCAAAAAACCTAGGTCTCCCCCAACAAATGTTTGAGACTAGCTCCCCTAAATCTAAAATATGGATCAAACTGCGCGGGCCGCTAGGCGCGCGCCGCTGCCCTAAAGCTCTGATAAGCTCCTCCCACAGCTAATCACCTACCTCAACAGAAGCCCTGCCCCCTCTGACCTTTGCCCAGAGAGAGCAGCTAAACAGCCACAAGAAACTCACACAATTAAAGACAATTATGAAAAATGCTGGACGGAAGTGAAAAAAGATTTAGAAATTTGGTCAAATTTGAAGCTTTCATTGTTAGGCCGTATTGCTGCGATAAAGATGAATGTATTGCCAAGAATGTTATTTTTGTTTCAAACATTGCAAATTTTGGATAAAATGGATTGTTTCAAGAAGTGGCAGAGAGATATTTCTAGATTTGTCTGGCAGGGCAAGAAGCCAAGAATAAAATTTAAAATATTAACGGATGCAAAGGAAAGAGGTGGATTTGCCCTGCCAGACCTTAAACTTTATTATGAATCAGCAGCGTTCTGCTGGTTGAAAGAATGGCTACTCCTTGAAAACACAGACATTTTGGATTTGGAAGGTTTTAATAATGTATTTGGATGGCATGCATATATGTGGTATGATAAGGTCAAAGCACATAAAGCATTTAAAAACCATATTGTCAGGAAAGCACTGTTTAAAGTCTGGATAAGATATAAGGACTTGCTTGAAAACAAAACCCCAAGGTGGTTGTCACCGATGGAAGCGAAGGCTCAGAAAAAACTCAATATGGAGGCCAAATGGCCGAAATATTGGGAAATTTTGGAACAAGACGGAGATAGACTAAAACTGCAGAGTTTTGAGAAACTAAAGAACAAAGTGCGAGACTGGCTTCATTATTATCAGATAATGGAGGCATATAATTTGGACAAGAAAATTGGCTTCCAGGTGGAAAAATCAAAATTAGAAACAGAACTGTTAGAACCCAAAACTAAGACTTTGTCTAGGATGTATAACTTGCTGTTGAAATGGAATAATCAGGACGAAACCTTGAAATCTGTTATGATTAAATGGGCACAAGATGTTGGACACAATATTATGTTTGCTGACTGGGATCAGTTATGGACCACAGGTATGAAGTTTAGGGCATGTAATGCCTTAAGAGAGAATATTATGAAAATGATATACAGGTGGTACATGACCCCAGTCAAGCTAGCAAAAATCTACCATTTGCCCGATAATAAATGTTGGAAATGTAAAGAAACTGAAGGTACATTTTTTCACCTTTGGTGGACGTGCCCAAGGATTAAGGCTTTCTGGGAGACTATATATAATGAATTGAAAAAGGTATTTAAGTATACATTCCTGAAGAAACCAGAGGCCTTTCTGCTGGGCATAGTTGACCAAATACACAAACCAGGAAATCCAGGACGCCCCATCATTTCAGGTATTGGCACTATCACAGTGGGTGTCTCCGGTTATATGGACACTGTTCTGAAACCATATGCCATCAGTGCTCCCAGCTATGTACGTGACACCACAGATTTCCTGAGGAAAATACAATCTTTAAATAATCTTCCCAACAACACTATACTAGCTACTATGGATGTGGAATCTCTGTATACCAACATCCCACACAACGATGGTTTACAAGCTATAAGGAACACCATTTCAGATAAAACCACAGCGGACTTTGCCACCAAACTCTGCCAATTTGTCCTTACCCACAACAACTTCAAATTCGGTGATGACCTGTTCCTTCAGATCAGCGGCACAGCAATGGGCACCCGCATGGCCCCACAGTATGCCAACATCTTCATGGCAGATTTAGAACAACGTTTCCTAAACTCCTACCCACTCAAACCTCTCTTGTACCTGCGATTCATTGATGATATTTTTATCATCTGGACACATGGTCAACAGACCCTGAACACCTTCCACCAGAAATTCAATGATTTTCACCCCACAATCAACCTAACAATGAATCAATCTATGCAAGAAATACATTTTTTGGACACTACTATAAAAATACAGGATGGGCGCATAGACACCACCTTATACCGTAAACCAACTGACCGACAAACATATCTACATGCCTCTAGCCACCATCCCAAACATACCAAACAGTCCATTGTTTATAGCCAGGCACTACGTTACAGCCGTATCTGTTCCAATTCTACAGACAGAGACTCTCACCTAAGAGATCTACAGCAAACCTTTTTAGAACTAAAATACCCAGCAGATGAAGTTAGACAACAGATCAACAGAGCCAGACTGATACCCAGAGAGAACTTGCTGCAAGACAGACCCAAAAAAGAAAATAACAGAACTCCTCTAGTCATCACATACAGCTCCCAAGTTAAAACAGTACAACGCATCATCAGAGATCTACAACCTCTCCTGGACAATGACAGTTCTCTTTCTCAAGCTCTGGGAGGAAGACCTTTCATTGCCTACAGACAGCCACCCAATCTTAAACAACTCCTAACCCACAATAATACTACAACCAGACTTAACACGGACACTGGCACCAGAGCCTGCAATAAACCCAGATGCCAACTTTGCTGCCACATACACCCGGACAACACCATTACTGGCCCCAACAACATCACACACACCATCTCTGGACTATTTAATTGCTCATCGTCTAACATTGTGTATGCCATCAAATGCCAACAGTGTCCTTCAGCTCTCTATATTGGACAAACAGGCCAAACCTTACGCCAAAGAATAAACGGACATAAATCTGACATCAAGAATCACAAGACAGAGAAACCAGTAGGAGAACACTTCAATCTCCCAGGACATTCTATACAAGATCTCAAAGTAGCTGTTTTACTACAAAGGAATTTCAGAAATAGACTGGAAAGAGAAGCTGCTGAATTGCAAATCATTACCAAACTTAAAACCATGGAGACACCTGGCCTGAATAAAGACATTGGATTTTTATCTCACTATACATGACAAAGCCATTTTTCACCTTCTCACCCCTTGCTTTTTCCTGTAAGACCTACTGCAGTCGTTAATAGTCGTCAACAGGCTCATCACAGCTATCTGCCAATCACCCATCCCCACCCTCCTCTGAGTAATACCCCTCCCCACCTTCTCACTATATAGAAGGATCTGGCAACTTCTGTTTCAGTGTATCTGAAGAAGTGTGCATGCACACGAAAGCTCATACCAAGAACTAACTTAGTTGGTCTTTAAGGTGCTACTGGAAGGAATTTTTTTTGTTTTGACTATGGCAGACCAACACGGCTACCCATCTGTAACTTGACCAATCAGTGTTAAAGAAGGATAGAACTTTCTTTATGTACACTACAACAGCAGCAAGAATACTTATTGCAAAATATTGGAAGACACAAGATTTACCCACTCTGGAAGAATGGCAGATGAAGGTGATGGATTACATGGAATTGGCGGAAATGACTGGCAGGATCCGAGACCAGGGAGAAGAGTCGGTGGCAGAAGATTGGAAGAAATTTAAAGACTATCTACAGAGATATTGTAAAATTAATGAATGTTAGAATGATGTTGGATTGAAATTAAGTGGTTTCTAGCTGTAATGGTATAAAAGAATATGAAAAAATGGGGGTTTTTTTATAAGTTAAAACGCAAGGTTATAATAATTTAAGATTAAAGATCAGGGTAAAATAAAGAGGGAAAGAAGCTGAACTAATAAATAGAACTGGAATACAAAAAAGGGAGGTATGAGGAGGTCCAGGAAACAAGTAAATGAAAAATAAGTGATGAAAAGATTGACTGTTTTTAACTGTTTTTATTTGTATTTTTTCTTTTTTTCTTTTTCTATTTTGTATTATTGGAAAAACCCTAATAAAAAATTTATATATAAAAAAAGAGAGAATATTATGAAAATGATATACAGGTGGTACATGACACCAGTCAAGCTTGCAAAAATCTATCATCTGCCCGATAATAAGTGTTGGAAATGTAAAGAAACTGAAGGTACATTCTTTCACCTTTGGTGGACGTGCCCAAGGATTAAGGCTTTCCGGGAGATGATATATAATGAAATGAAAAAGGTATTTAAATATACCTTCCTGAAGAAACCAGAGGCCTTTCTCCTGGGCATTGTCGGCCAATTGGTGTCAAAGAAGGATAGAACTTTCTTTATGTATGCCATGACAGCAGCAAGAATACTTATTGCAAAGTATTGGAAGACACAAGATCTACCCACCCTGGAAGAATGGCAGATGAAGGTGATGGACTATATGGAATTGGCAGAAATGACCGGCAGAATCCGAGACCAGGGAGAAGAGTCGGTGGAAGAAGATTGGAAGAAATTTAAAGACTATCTACAGAAATATTGTAAAATTAATGAATGTTAGATTGATGTTGGATAAAAAGTTAAGTGGTTCTTAGCTATAACGTTATAAGGAATATGAAAAAAATGGATTATTAACAGGTAAAAATTTAATGGTACAATATTTTAAGATTAAAGACTAGGATAAACAAAGAGGGAAAGGATTTGCTGAACTAACAAATTGAATTGGAATACAAAAAGGGAGGTGTGAGGAGGTCCAGGAAACAAGCAAATGAAAGATAAGTGATGGAAAGATGGAATTGCTTTTTAACTATTTTTATTTTGTATTTTTCTTTTTTCTTTTTTCATTTTGTAATATTTTGAAAATTTTAATAAATATCTTTTAAATAAAATAAAATAAAATAAACTTGCATTTGACAGCTTGTTGCTTGGTGTGGTTAACGGAATGGGGATATTGAGAAAGAAGAGACTTGGAATCAGAAGGTTAGGATTTAAGGTAAGGTTACCAGATTTTTTTCAAAGAATCTGGGGACACTTTTTTTTTTTTACAAAAGAGAAACAAATGTTATTTTTTAAAAATCATTTTTTAAAAAAAATAATAAGTAATACCTTCTCTTCTGGGTCTCCTCTGTCGCGTGGCCTTCCTCTGGGCCGCAGCCTGATCTCTTGGAGTGCTATCTGCCGTGGAGTAGGCTCGGGTCGGGCCTGGGCTCGGCCCCGTGTCCTTGCCCTCCTGGTGCTCTCCTACCTCTCTTCCTCAGTGGCCGCAAGGTCGGGGCTTCCCTCTTTTTTCTCCTTCCTCTTTCTCTCTCTTCCTTCTCCTTCTCCTTTCCTCCTTCTCCCTGGGTTGGCTCCGGGGTTTTTACTGGCCCTGGAGCGCCGCTGGGCAGTCAGCCACGTGGCCGGGCGCTCTCGCTCCCGCCTCGATTTGGGTCCTGGGGGGGTGTCAGCGGTTCCCCCAGTTGACGCGCTGGGCATCCCTGGTTCCCCCTCGGCAGTGGCAGCGCAGGCGGCAGTCTCAGCAGCCCGGAGCCAGCCTGTTAGTGCACTTGGCTCTGGCTGGCTTCAGGAGCTGCTAATTGCCCTGGCACCCGCCATTTTGCCTCGCCGGAAGTCCCCATATGATGTGTCTTGGGCCGTTGAACCAATCACGCAACATTCCTTCCCTACTAATAAATCTACAACACTTAAAATATAAATCTGGGGGCCTTATATGAAATCCGGGGACATTCCGGGGACGGATTTTGTTGGGGACATATTTGTAAATCCGGGGATTGTCCCCGGGAGACGGGGACATCTGGTAATCATTCCGTCATAGGGCTTCTCCTGCCTTTGCCAGTATGTCAGTCTTCTCAGCCTCCTTAAAGAGGGCGTTCAGAAGCACTTGTACGTCTGGCCATATGGGATTGTGAGTGGAGAAGGTGGCGCAGTCTGGATGAGTCCCTCTGTCTTGCTCTTTGGTCACTGTGACCAAGCACCATTTTGGGCTGATCAGGAACTATGGGGAAGGGGATCCACCCAGAAGTTGTGGAGGGAACGGGAAGCGAAGCTTGGTCAAGAGACTGGCTCATGTCAGAAGGAGGCCTGACTGCATCCTTGGCGAAGCCCAGGGCAGGGCAGGAAGGCAGCATTGCCCAGCGGGAAGGCATTCGGAGGCAAATCATCAGCAAGGAGCAGAAAATCCCCTTCCCTTCCCTCAAGAAGACTGAAGAATCTCTAGTCGGCCTTTAGGTGAGTTCAGCATCCCAGGTATCTGGGGTGTTCCTGTCCATTACAAAGCTGACTCGAGGCTCCGTCAACTCATGGGATTACTATGAGGAATTATAAAAGACCCTGATGCTGGGAAAGATGGAGGGCACTAGGAGAAGGGAATGACAGAGGACAAGATGGTAGAACAGTGTTCTCGAAGCTACCAGCATGAGTTTGACCAAACTGCGGGAGGCAATGGAAGACAGGAGGGCCTGGCGTGCTCTGGTCCAGGGGGTCACGAAGAGTCGGACACGACTAAACAACAACAACAAAGCTCTCCATTCCTTTTCTGCACCAAACTTGATTATCGGAGGACAGGAAAATACTAGCAAAAGAAAAGGGGAAAAAAGCTGACCTTGTCTTGTGTTTCTTTCCCGGAATAAGAAAAAAATGAAGAGACATGAGAATTCTAAGGTGCCAGAACAAGCTTTGCTGGCTACTGGTAGTAAACAAAGCAGAAGAGACAGAAGATGACCGACTTTCCATTGAAGAAGCCTTGACCCGTTTGAATAAAGGTAAGAACAAAGATAGGGCTCAGTGCTTATGCCCCAATCCAGCAGAGAAGAACAAGACATGTAAATCAGCTCCAGTACGTTTGTCTCTTGCTGGATCACGAACTGGGAATAAAGCTGGTGCATATCGGAGTGTTAGTACTGAACTGCATTGTTTCCAATATGATGTGCTTCTGAATGGGTACTCCTCTTCATCTTTTAGCTCATCAAGCCATACTTTAAAATGGTGTTTACATGTGACTAGGGTTGGGTAGGGTCCTTACTGTCAGGATGTTAATACTTGGATGCTCAGTTGAGGTTTATCCCCTTCTCTTCAGCTGTTTAAGGACTGCCCCTCTTTCTGATTTACTGCCGCTGAACTTTGTGCCATCTGCAGATTTCAACATGCTTCTACTTCACCTGACGCAAACCATTGGTTGGCTCTCATTGAGTTCTGTGGACACAGTAAAACAAAGCTGCCATCTGGTTTCTCTCTGGATGTTCGGATTGTGGAACACAGATTTGCTCTCCACCGTAACCATGTCTCTCAGCATACCACTTTATTTCCCCCCAGATAGGTGGCTACTATTCACTTGTAGGAAGATGTGCTTATTTAGATTACAACATTGCGGTGGGAGCAAAAGCCACCTTTCTTCTCTCAAGAGGGTTAGTCGAGTTTCTGTTGTTATGGCAAAATCCAGGTGGGAGGCTGCTCAGAGCCCGTGGGTCCCTGCGGAACAAAGATGGAGTCCAGCCACCAACTGGAGCAAATAGCGGAGACCAAGGTTTATCGCGCAACAGGTTCAGAGAGGAATTGAACCCCAAGAATGGGGTGACAAGGACTTTTTAAAGTTCCTATCTTATCCCAGCAGACAGTTCGCTAAACATCACCACTCCATCAGAATAGGGGAGGGTTATACATGATTAACATAGGAGGAATGTGTTGGGGTAACATGCAAATACAGGATATGTCTTGGGAAATCCGCTCCACTTCCCAGTGGGGAGGAGTTGCGGTGGACCACGTGGCCACCCACTCCCCACCAGGGGCGGGGGACTCTGTCCCCCATTGCCTATGGCATTCGAGCCACGTCAGAGTCCAGCCAGCCAACCCCCAGAGAACTTCCTCTTTGGCTCACTTACCCTTACTGGGACTTCCTGCACAATGGGCAGGAGTCAGATATAGTCAGATCCAATCAATGCCTTGGCCAATACCGCTCACATTCTTTAATTTCAATAAAGTTGTGGCCAAAATTTGCCCAGTAACATAAACCTAATATCCGTGTCCTTGTGTGAGTCATTTCCAACGAGGGGGTGGCTGCGGGGTCTCGACACCCAAGTACATTCTAAGCACCTACTGGAAGAGGACAATAGAACTTTGGTTTGCATAGTCTGCCGCCTGGGTAAGTCCGGAGGAGAGCTTTTGCCCAGCGATTGTCACCTACGGGTAAAGTACCTTCCTGTGAGTAGGTGACCTCCCGCTTGGGGAATTCTGGCGGGGACCGAGGGGTTCCCAAGTCCTTGGCCAACGACGCAGACTGGTGGTGGATTGAAGAAAATCGGTGAAACCAGTGGTTTTCTATGAATTTCCAAGTGTTTTTAGGCTTTTTTAATACAGACGGTTCTTTTCGGAAGTGGCCTGGCCTGACATTGCTACATTGTATCTAGCTGGACCATAAAGAAGGCTGATCGCCGAAGAATTGATGCTTTTGAATTCTGGTGCTGGAGGAGACTCTTGACAGTCCCATGGACTGCAAGCAGATCAAACCTATCCATTCTGAAGGAAATCAGCCCTGAGTGCTCACTGGAAGGACAGATCCTGAAGCTGAGGCTCCAATATTTTGGCCACCTCATGAAAAGAGAAGACTCCCTGGAGAAGACCCTGATGTTGGGAAAGATGGAGGGCGCAAGGAGAAGGGGACGACAGAGGACGAGATGGTGGGACAGTGTTCTCGAAGCTACCAGCATGAGTTTGACCAAACTGCGGGAGGCAGTGGAAGACAGGAGGGCCTGGCATGCTCTGGTCCAGGGGGTTGTTCTCGCAGCGGGAGCTGTCATCACCTTGTCAGCGCTCAGTGGAGCGTGCAAAACAGCTGGAGCTGAGCTGCCTCTGCAGAGCCATGGCATTGCTGCGATTGGCTGAAGGGCTACATTCAATGCCATCTGATTGGCTAGAACGCATCCTCATGCAAATACATTGTTCATTCATCAAATTCATCGATCGTGTATAGCATCTTCTCGGCGCTTTCTTCTCGGGCGCTTTCTTCTCGGGGTTTTGGACTTTTTTGCGGTGCTTGGTGCAACGTTGTGACGGGGTGAGGGAAGTCCTAGTGTGGCAGGGTTCCCTTGAGGTCATCGCCTCGGGCTCGACGTCTCTTACTCGGGAATAAGACTTCGTTCATATGCCCCCCCTCCATTCCGTAACACTCTTCATATGGACTTCATGGAGTGTGCACTCTCGCAGGGTCTGCTTCCAGAAACTACTATTGCAGATGTAGATATTTTGGCAGAAATGGTTTACAAATATGCACGATGGCAAGCAGGCAGACAGGAACAGTTACAAAGCAACCTTGGTCCTGCCTAGCCTGGAAGCTGTTTCCAACTAGTGAACAAGAAACCTTTCAGCAACCTTTACAACCATCTACAAACCCCGAAGTTTGTAGGATTCTCTTCTTTCAGCTGTGTCTTGGCTCTGTGCTCACAAGTGTTCTAGTGACTTTCAGGTAACTTGGAAAGCATGGGAATGATGTCTTGGTTCTGAAGAATGATATTTCCCCCAGTCTGACTTAGTTATCCTGGTGATGATTCAGCTAGATGTTCTACACGCTGACCATATTCCAGAAGGGCTTTGTTGTCTTGGCCTTGCTTTGGCTTACTGAGATCTGTCTTCTCCCTATAGGTGCTCATTCTAAAATGGATAATTGTAACGTTTGACTTCATTGATCAGAAGGAAAATATGAAGGCTCTCTATGGTTTCTTCTTCCGCTTCTTACAATATGAGAAATTGGTAAGATAAAAAGGAATGTGTTATTTTGAAGGAACTCGCTTTTATTCTGACATTAACCCAAATCAAACAATAAAGAGTACTTTCCGAACACACAACAGGACACCATGTGAAAAGTGGGGCCTTACAAAAACCTCTCCCATTTCCTTCCTTTTCCTGTCTTGTTCTTTCCCAATGGGCGCCGGTCGCAGCGCCCCCCGGGGGCACGGCATGTTCAGGCACGCAGGCAGGCAGGCAGGCAGGCAGGCAGCTATCTGATGTCGATCCCGCCCGTTCCTCCCTCCACCCCCCTCAAAGACAGCCGCGCAGGCAGCTATCCGATGGAGGGAGGGGGGGGGAATCCTGTTCTGCATAGCTATCAATTCGGGTGTGATAGTCTTATGTTTGCATACTTATGGGAAAATAAAACTAATTTATTTTAGAGCTTGTATTTGTGTGTATTCATGGTATTATTTGTAGACCCAGTAGATGGCAGTGTGGTGTGGAGAGTGTTTTTGGCAGCTCGTGAAAGGATAGAGGGTGGAACGTTGACCGTTCAAAGGCACTATAAGCAATATATATATATATATATATATGCAGGTTTTGGTGTCCTCGGGTGTCTTCCCGTGTAAAAGTTGGGGTGTCTAGGCGACGTTTCGACGAGGTCTCACTCGTCATCTTCAGGCTGGTGCTTTCGGCTTCTTGTTACTGGAACAGAGCAGTAACAGTAACAAGAGCAGTTCCAGTAACAAGAAGCCGAAAGCACCAGCCTGAAGATGACGAGTGAGACCTCGTCGAAACGTCGCCTAGACACCCCAACTTTTACACGGGAAGACACCCGAGGACACCAAAACCTGCATTCCTGTACCCGTGAAAATCTACGAAAGCATATATATATATATATATATATCCACATTGTCCTAGCTACGTTTTCCCATAAAAGTGCCTGGAGGCGGTTGGAGGATGGATGGCGGTTAATGGATTGAAGTTGAATCCTGACAAGACAGAAGTACTGTTTTTGGGGGACAGGGGGCGGGCTCGTGTGGAGGACTCCCTGGTCCAGAATAGGGTAACTGTGCCCCTGAAGGACCAGGTGCGCAGCCTGGGAGTCATTTTGGACTCACAGCTGTCCATGGAGGCGCAGGTCAATTCTGTATCCAGGGCAGCTGTCTACCAACTCCACCTGGTACGCAGGCTGAGACCCTACCTGCCCGCGGACTGTCTCGCCAGAGTGGTGCATGCTCTAGTTATCTCACGCTTGGACTACTGCAATGCGCTCTACGTGGGGCTACCTTTGAAGGTGACTCGGAAACTACAGCTAATCCAGAATGCGGCAGCTAGACTGGTGACTGGGGGCGGCCGCCGAGAGCACATAACACCGGTCTTGACCTACATTGGCTCCCAGTACGTTTCCGAGCACAATTCAAAGTGCTGGTGTTGACCTTTAAAGCCCTAAACGGCCTCGGCCCAGTATACCTGAAGGAGCGTCTTCACCCCCATCGTTCTCCCCGGACGCTGAGGTCCAGCACCGAGGGCCTTCTGGCGGTTCCCTCATTGCGAGAAGCAAAGCTACAGGGAACCAGGCAGAGGGCCTTCTCGGTAGTGGCGCCCGCCCTGTGGAACGCCCTCCCATCAGATGTCAAAGCGATAAATAACTACCTGACATTCAGAAGACATCTTAAGGCAGCCCTGTTCAGGGAAGTTTTTAATCTGTGATATTTTACTGTATCTTTGGTTTTTATGGAAGCCGCCCAGAGTGGCTGGGGAAACCCAGCCAGATGGGCGGGGTACAAATAATAAATTATTATTATTATTATTATTACTCGAATACATTTGTATCAAATACATTTGGAACAAGTGATTGTTACATTTAAGGAACATTCTCTAGGCGATGAGATTGGGGGAAAATACAAAAACCCATTCGGATACATTTGGATACATTTAGAAAAGTACAGCATTTTGAGGAAAAATTCATTTGAGTCGAAAAATACATTCAGATCCATTTTTAAAGTCAATGAGAAAGATACAGCGAAAAAGGATCCATTCCCCAAGGCACCGTTGAACTTCTTGTAGGGTGTGAAGGCAGAATGCGATCTATTTGATATTGGTAGGGTCCTTCTCCTTCATTCCCCTCTCTGACCCTGACTCTCTTACGACACAGGGACCGTCCCAGAGTGTGGGCACAACTTCTGCCGGTCTGGCCTGATCCAGTGGAGCGGGGCAAAAAGGAGGCTGGCTTCCTGTCCTCAAGGCCGAGTTGGAGTCCAGAGAAGGAGCCTCGTCCGCAATCGGCAATTGGCTACCTTTGTCGAAGTAGCCAAGACTCTCAGTCTTCCAGAGGGAAAGGAGGAGTCTGTGAGAAGCACCAGGAGCCCCTGAAACTCTTTTGCAAGGAGGATGAAGCCCCCATCTGTGTGGTTTGGGGCAGATCCAAGAAGCACCAACACCACAAGGTGATTCCTCTGGAAGAGGCTGTCGAGGAATACAAGGTACCTTGAGGGGGAGAAATAGCTGTGTATTCTTCTTGGCAGGTGATCTTCTTAATTCTCAGATCCAAAGTAGGCATGGTATTCATTGGTGGTTGTTTATTACCTTAGAAGCAGCCAAGGGGAAGCCTGAGGGCTGCTGGGATGGCTGGGAGGAGGGAGTCAAAGTCTTTCTCTCTGCCAGGGGGGGGCAAGGGATCTTCCCTGGAAATACAGCAGCTTCATGGGACCATGGCAGGGAGAGAAAGGGTTAACCTCATCCACATCCCCCAGCAAGGTTGCTTTGTACATATTTAGAACACTACAAATGTGAATTGCACATACACAACTAAGTCCATGTCTCCTTTGGCTAGCAGGATGCCTCCTCAATACCCTGCCAAGCAGAGAGCAGCAAGGGGTCAGCTGCAAGGGGGTGGGGACTGGGGGCTCCTTTTCCCTTCTGGGGTACCTCAGAGCCCATATAGAGTCCTTTGGTAGCTTCTCTATCGGTAGGAGAAAATAACACAGGCCAACCAGAGAATATTGAGAAGCAAAGTAGCTAGTAAGCCAGATCTTTATTACCTGTTGCAACAGGGTGCTCACCCCCCCCCCCACGCAGGAGGGAGGAGGAGACCCCGAACCAAGTCCTTATATAGACATTTGAAATTGCCCAGCCTGGAGCCCAAGACCACCCCTCCATACATCATACATACACCACAGAAGGGGCGGCCTACAACAGACTCCTGTCTGGCAGGAAACCTGTTGATGGGTTTACCTGGCTGTTCATGGGTTTACCTGCATATTATTTTGTGATGATAACTACTTACGGTATTTATGTATGTGTTCTATACAGTGGTACCTCGCAAGACGAACGCCTCGCAATACGGAAAACCCGCTAGACGAAAGGGTTTTCCGTTTTGGAGGCGCTTCGCAAGACGAATTTCCCTATGGGCTTGCTTCGCAAGACGACAGCCCATAGGGAAATATCCGGGACAGCGGGGAAGCGCAGCGAGTCTTCCCCACTGTCCTCGGACCTCCTCCGAAGCCTGGCGGCGGGGCGGGAACACCTCCTCCCGCCACCGCCGGGCTTCGGAAGGCTCCTCCGAAGCCGGGCGGTGGGGCGGGAACACCTGCCCCCGCCACCCGGCTTCGGAACGATGATCCGAAGCCGGGCGGCGGGGCGGGAACACCTACTCCCGCCGCCCGGCTTCGGAACGATGCTCCGAAGCCGGGCGGTGGGGAGGGAACACCTTCTGAAGGCGGGCGGGGGGCGAAAGTCTTTGTTCCCCCCTGCCTGCCTTCAAAAGCGGTCCGGGACAGTGGAGAAACGCAGCGCGTTTCTCCGCTGTCCCGGACCGCTTTTGAAGGCAGGCAGGGGGGAGCATAGACTTTCGCCCCCCGCCCGCCTTCAGAAGAGGTCCTGGACATCTTCTTAAGGCAGGCGGGGGGCGAAAGTCTTTGCTCCCCCCTGCCTGCCTTCCCGGGAGAGCGGAGAAACACAGCGTGTTTCTCCGCTGTCCCGGACGGCTTTTGAAGGCAGGCGGGGGGGAGCAAAGACTTTCGCCCCCCGCCCGCCTTCAGAAGAGGTCCTGGACCTCTTCTGAAGGCGGGCGGGGGGGCGAAAGTCTATGCTCCCCCCTGCCTGCCTTCCCAGGGGCTTTTAAATCGCCCCGGACAGTGGAGAAGTCCTCCGCTGTCCCGGGGGGATTTTAAAATGCCGCCCGCCAGCATTTTAAGATCGCCCCGGACAGCGGAGAAGTCCTCCGCTGTCCCGGGGTTTTTTAAAATGCTGGGGGTGGGAAGAAAAGCCCTTGTCCCCCCCCCCCCCCCAGCCTTCAGAAGAGGTCCGGGGACAGACTGTCCCCGGACCTGGTCTGAAAGCGGTTTCCCTAGGAACGCATTAATTGATTTTCAATGCATTCCTATGGGAAACCGTGCATCGCAAGACGAAAAACTCGCAAGATGAAGAGACTTGCGGAATGAATTAATTTCATCTTGCGAGGCACCACTGTACTTTTCTTTCCTCCAGTAAATTACTTTGCTATTATAGCAAGGCCACTGGACCCAAGAAACCAATATAATATTCATCTCCTCTCTTTGTGTCTCAATCAAAGCTGAGTTTTCCCTTTTCTTGTCAGGGAGAGATCTGTCGCCGCCTGGAGATTCGGAGGAAAGAGAGAGGGGAAATTCTGGCCTATCAAGCAGACCTGGACAAGGAAAGCAAAGACCTCCTTGGAAGTGTTACTATTGTTACTAGTGAGGGAACAAGCACTTCAAGAAGCAAGTCCGGACTGAGGAGGGATGGGGAAATCTGCCCATTTCAACTTCTCCCCATTTCTCCTTTTCCCATATCGGTTTGCTATTTATTTATTATTCTGAAAATGAATCAAATGCTAGGGTGGCTACCTTCTCGTATAAATATTTTGATACGTGCTTTGCCCTCATAAATACATTTTTTGTGAACATTACCTGGCTGGGTCAACCTTGAAAAATTCAGAGGTGTGAACTTCTGGGAAGACTGTCTGTTTAACAGATGGGACTCGACACCCACTCACGCAGACTGGCTCACTGTTTTGTTCTTTCTTACAGGATTCAATCCAAGCTTTTGTTGTTCCAGGACTGTCTTGCGTGTTGCTGTCTATCAGCGCCCTTCTTGCTGAGAACTACAAAATGTGTTTTGAGAACAATAAGTGTTCTATTTCTAAGAATGGACAGCAACTAGTCAGTGTTGAATGTAAAGACAGGTTGTTTGTGATAGATGCTTCTTTTGCAGGTACAGGTGACACGGAGGTGGCTCAAGCACAGTGTGCCAACGCTCCAGTTCATGATGCGTGTGCTCACTTATGGCACCAATGCATGGCACACGTGTCCTGGGGGTCAGTGATGAAGATCCCAGAGTGTACGCAAGGGTGCAAAATGAAATCATGTGCTAAGTTTCTAGATTGCAGAGCGTGCAAGTCCGCAAAGGTGAAAACGTGCACATACCCTAGGTCTGAGAGGGTGACCACTAGGGCTTTTCAGTTAATTCATGCAGATTTGTCTGGTCCGATGTCTGTGACCAGTATGGGTGGAGCCAAATATGCGCTGGTTCTGATTGATGACCATACACGCAACTCCTGGACCTTCACAATCCGACACAAAAATGAAGCTGCGCCGCTAATCAAAGACTGGATTGCGGCTGTGGAACTGCAGTTTTCCACACGGGTGCAAAACTTTCAGAGCGATCGCAGTGGGGAGTTCACCGGGTCTGCACTGCAAAGTCTCTTCCGCAAAAAGGGGATTCAACACAGATTGTCCTCTCCGCACAGTCCCCAACAGAACGGGATTGCGGAAAGACGGAACAGGACTCTAGGGGAGATGTCCGCAGCTATTTTGTTTGATGCCGGGCTCCCACAGCGCTTTTGGGGGGAGGCTTGGCGAACGGCCAACTTTATTCTGAACAGGTCGTTCAATTCAGTGGTAGGAGACACACCCTACTTCATGCTGCACAGAAAGAAGCCGAAAGTGCACTACTTCCACGTTTTTGGCTGTGAGGCTTGGGTCCTCATACCAAAGGCCAAACGCAAGAAAGGTGAACCCAAGTCCCAAAAGATGATTTTTTGTGGGTATGAGCCAGGGACCAAGGGGTGGAGGTTTGCTTATCCATCAGGGAATCAGTCCAGGATTCTGCTCAGCAACAGTGCTGAATTCTGTGAGCAGAGTGGCTGGGCAAGGATACATGGGAACCCTGACATCCTGTCAGAGAGTCTGCTTGACTTTGCCAATGAAGGAGAGGAAGAGGTTGAACCTGCTACTGAGGCTCAGAGTTCAGACCCAGTGCAGGCAGAGGGGAGAACTTCTCCCAAGGCTGTGAAGATTGAGCAACGCAGTGCTCCATCTTCCCCCACAGGTTTGGCTGAGAAGTCCAGAAGGCGCAGTAAATCAGAGGGGGAGCTCTCTGATGCCAAGGACATTCTGGCTGGCCCCAGTGGGTCAGAGGGGGTTCCTGAAGTAGTGCTGCGCCGTTCAGCTCGGACGACCAAGGGGAAACCTCCTGAAAGGTTTGCCGTCACTAGTGTCTGGGTTGGAATGGCACAGTGTGAACCCGAGAGTTTTGAGGACGTTCAGAAACTGCCTCAGGAAGAAGCCAGGAAATGGCATGAGGCGATGCAGAAGGAAATGAACTCAATGGAGTCTCTAGGTGTGTTCTCCCTCACAAAGTTGTCGGTGAGAAACCAGGCCGTGGGTAGCCGCTGGGTTTACCGTCTAAAGCCCACAACGACAGGAGAACCGCAGTATAAGGCCAGATTAGTGGCGAGAGGATTCACGCAGCGCAGGGGGTTGCATTATACGGAAGTTTATGCTCCCACCTGTAGGAGTGAATCTCTACGTTTGCTCTTGGCCATTGCTGCACAAAGAGGGTTGCTGGTGCATCATTTTGATGTGGACGTTGCTTACTTGAACTCGGACCTCCAGGAGAATTTGTACATGCTTCCTCCTCCAGGGGTTGAGGGCAATGAGCAAGGTACTGTGTGGAAACTTCACAAGTCAATTTACGGCCTGAAGCAGTCGGCCAGGAATTGGAACTTGTGCCTGAATGAAGCTTTGGAGAAGCTAGGTTTCAGGAAGAGTCTTGCTGACAGTTGCCTGTTCCTTAGAGGATCAGGAGACGCACAGGAACTGGTGTTATTTTACGTTGATGACATCATCCATGTTGGAAAGGCAGACAAACAGGTGCAGAAGTTTGCCAAAGAGCTTGGGAAACGGTTTCAGCTCAAGAACCTGGGTGCAGTAAAGATCTACCTAGGCGTCCAGATAGCAAGAACTGAGGATGGTAGCTTCTTGCTCAGTCAGAAAGGCAAGATTGAGCAGTTGCTTGAGAAGTTCAGAATGTCCGATTGTGCAGGAGTTCGGACACCCATGGAGACGAACTTCGTGAAAGAGAGCCAGCAAGCAGAAAGTGCCGAGTTTGAGAATGCTGAGCTCTTTCAGTCAGCTCTAGGTAGTCTGTTGTATCTGTCCCAATGGAGCAGACCAGACATTGCCTTTGCCACCAACCTGCTAAGTAGGGAAGCATCAAAGCCCAGTGTGAGTGCTTGGCACGGTATCAAGCGGGTACTGCACTACCTGCAGCATACCAAAGACTTCTGTCTTAAGCTGCCAGCTGAAGGTGAGGCGAAGCTCACATGCTATGCGGACAGTGACTGGGCGAATTCACAGGACCGCAAGTCTGTGTCTGGGTTGGTGGTAAAGTTTGGGAAGTCACTAATTGGGTGGAAGTCCCGGAAGCAAAGTCTCATTGCGCTGTCTTCTACTGAGGCTGAATTCAGTGCACTGTCAGATTTGTGCCGGGAACTAGAGTTCTATAGATGCTTGGTGCAAGAGATCTATGGGGATTGTAGCTTGCCCATCGCGGTTTGGGAGGACAATCAACCTTGTTTGAAATTGGCTGAATCTGCGCAATTTAAGGCCAGAACCAAGCATCTGGACATACGTTTCCAAAATGTGTGTCAGAGTGTTCAGTCAGGTTTGATACGGCTGAAGTACTGTGCCAGTCACATTAACTTGGCCGATGAATTTACCAAACCTTTAAGCTTCCAGCGTCATGGGGAGTTTTGTGGTGGTTTGGAGTTGGGGGTAAGTTCTGTACATACTTTCCCCACAGTAGCGCAGGGCGAGAGGGGGTGTGAGGACAACCTGAGCTTACAGGGTTAAACAGCTCAGAGTGTACGCCCTGCCTACTATTGGGAGGGGGGAGATTTGTCATTTCCGAGAGTCTCCAGCCTTTGTTTTCTCTCTCTACTTTTGCTTTTGAGGAGAGTGGACGTGTTTTCACGATGCTGTTCGACAATGGATAGTCTGCTGATATAAAACTGCTTCTAGCTGCTAATATCCTGAGTGGACTTTATTTAAGCACACTGAAGGAAAGCATTTGAGTTTGCAGCTTTCTCTGGCCGCTGCTTATCTCTGTGTGTTGCTCAGAGCCTTTGGAATGTGGCCTGTGAAGTCCGGAGACCTGGCCGGTAGCTGCGCAGCCGAAGCAGGCTGGACGCCAGGCTTTATCTGAGCAATAAATCTCCTTCAGAAAGACCTCCTTGGAAGTGTTACTATTGTTACTAGTGAGGGAACAAGCACTTCAAGAAGCAAGTCCGGACTGAGGAGGGATGGGGAAATCTGCCCATTTCAACTTCTCCCCATTTCTCCTTTCTCCATATCGGTTTGCTATTTATTTATTATTCTGAAAATGAATCAAATGCTAGGGTGGCTACCTTCTCGTATAAATATGTTGATACGTACTTTACCCTCATAAATACATTTTTTTGTGAACAATTCCTGGCTGGGTCAACCCTGAAAAAGTCAGAGGTGTGAATTTCAAAAGATTGCTGTTTTGGTCTCCATATTTTTCCAAGAATTGCGAATTAGGTAAGTTCACCTTTGAATGCAGCTAAATGGAGTTTATTTCCCATTGTTGTTTATTATGTGAAAAGCAGTCAAGGAGAAGCCTGAGGACTTGTGAGCTGAGAGGGTGGAAGCAGTTCAATTCAAATCCTAATTCTCTGATGTTTTGATGTTTTGAAGGCTGACCATCTTCCTCACTCCGACCTCCTCAGAACCGGAGTGGCTGAAGACTGTGGAGAAGTTGAGACAACTGCACCAGTTCCTGGAAGAAGAAGAAGAAAAGTGCCTGCTGAATCATGTGGAAGAGGTGGAGAAGGAGATTGCAGGGAGAAGGGATGAGCAGCTGGCCAGACTCTGCAGGAAACTCTCCTCTCTTGAGAGGATCATCCAGGTGATGGAGGAAAAGGGTCAGCAGCCAGCGAGTGAACTGCTGCAGGTAAGACGGCTCCAGGAAAAGGCTGCCTCCCATCCTTTCTGTGCCCCTTTCATGTACGCAAGGAGTGTAGGGGCTCAGTTGACGGAGCCTCGAGTCAGCTTGGTAATGGACAGGAACACCCCAGAGACCTGGGATGCTGAACTCACCTGAAGGCCGACTAGAGATTCTTCAGTCTTCTTGAGGGAAGGGGAGGGGATTTTCTGCTCCTTGCTGATGATTTGCCTCCGAATGCCTTCCCGCTGGGCAATGCTGCCTTCCTGCCCTGCCCTGGGCTTCGCCAAGGATGCAGTCAGGCCTTCTTCTGACATGAGCCAGTCTCTTGACCAAGCTTCTCTTCCCGTTCCCTCCACAACTTCTTCTTTTTTTTAATAAGATATTTATTAGCATTTTCACAAGTTTTATAAAACATAAAAATCACACAAAAAAGACACCAAAAAGAAAATCAAAAATACATACAAAAAATCAGAAAACAAACAAAAAACCACATGTATAACTTCATTTCCTTATATTCGTGAAAATTACTTTCCCGACCTTCTCATACCTCTCCTTACTGCATTCCATTCTCTAATCAATTATCTTCAACAAATCCTTCCCTTAATTTTGGTTAATTTTTTAAGCTTTCTTTTCATATTACATAATAATTGCAGCTAGCAACCCCATAATTTCAGAATCAACATCGTCTTAACATTCAACAATTTTACAATATTTCTTAAGATAGTCTTTAAATTTCTTCCAATCTTCTTCCGCAGTCTCTTTCCCCTGGTCTCGGATTTTGCCAGTCATCTCTGCCAGTCCCATATAGTCTATAACTTTCATCTGCCATTCTTCCACGGTGGGTAGCTCTTCTGTCTTCCAATACTTTGCAATAAGTATTCTTGCTGCTGTTGTAGCATACATGAAAAAAGTCCTGTCCTTCTTTGACACCAATTGGCCGACCATACCCAGGAGAAAGGCCTCTGGTTTTTTTAAGAAGGTATATTTAAATACCTTTTTCATTTCATTACAAATCTTCTCCCAGAAAGCCTTAATCCTTGGGCACGTCCACCAGAGGTGAAAGAATGTACCTTCAGTCTCTTTACATTTCCAACATTTATTGTCAGACAAGTGGTATATTTTTGCAAGCTTGACTGGGGTCATGTACCACCTATAAATCATAGAATCATAGAATCATAGAATCATAGAATCATAGAGTTGGAAGAGACCACAAGGGCCATCGAGTCCAACCCCCTGCCAAGCAGGAAACACCATCAGAGCACTCCTGACATATGGTTGTCAAGCCTCTGCTTAAAGACCTCCAAAGAAGGAGACTCCACCACACTCCTTGGCAGCAAATTCCACTGTCGAACAGCTCTTACTGTCAGGAAGTTCTTCCTAATGTTTAGGTGGAATCTTCTTTCTTGTAGTTTGGATCCATTGCTCCGTGTCCGCTTCTCTGGAGCAGCAGAAAACAGCCTTTCTCCCTCCTCTATGTGACATCCTTTTATATATTTGTACATGGCTATCATATCACCCCTTAACCTCCTCTTCTCCAGGCTAAACATGCCCAGCTCCCTTAGCCGTTCCTCATAAGGCATCGTTTCCAGGCCTTTGACCATTTTGGTTGCCCTCCTCTGGACACGTTCCAGTTTGTCAGTGTCCTTCTTGAACTGTGGTGCCCAGAACTGGACACAGTACTCTAGGTGAGGTCTGACCAGAGCAGAATACAGTGGCACTATTACTTCCCTTGATCTAGATGCTATACTCCTATTGATGAGGCCCAGAATTGCATTGGCTTTTTTAGCTGCCGCGTCACATTGTTGGCTCATGTCAAGTTTGTGGTCAACCAAGACTCCTAGATCCTTTTCACATGTACTGCTCTCAAGCCAGGTGTCCCCCATCTTGTATTTGTGCCTCTCATTTTTTTTGCCCAAGTGCAATACTTTACATTTCTCCCTGTTAAAATTCATCTTGTTTGTTTTGGCCCAGTTCTCTAATCTGTCAAGGTCGTTTTGAAGTGTGATCCTGTCCTCTGGGGTGTTAGTCACCCCTCCCAGTTTGGTGTCATCTGCAAATTTGATCAGGATGCCCTTGAGTCCATCATCCAAGTCGTTGATAAAGATGTTGAATAAGACCGGGCCCAAGACAGAACCCTGTGGCACCCCACTAGTCACTCTTCTCCAGGATGAAGAGGAACCATTGATGAGCACCCTTTGGGTTCGGTCAGTCAGCCAGTTACAAATCCACTGAGTGGTAGCATAGTCAAGACCGCATTTTACCAGCTTCTTTACAAGAATATCATGGGGCACCTTGTCAAATGCCTTGCTGAAATCAAGGTAGACTACATCCACTGCGTTCCCTTCATCTACCAGGCTTGTAATTCTGTCAAAAAACGAGATCAGGTTAGTCTGACATGACTTATTTTTCAGAAATCCATGCTGACTATTGGTGATCACAGCATTCCTTTCTAGGTGCTCACAGACTGTTTGCTTAATGATCTGCTCCAGAATCTTCCCTGGTATTGATGTCAGACTGACTGGGCGGTAATTATTTGGGTCCTCTCTTTTCCCCTTTTTGAAAATAGGGACAACATTTGCCCTCCTCCAGTCTGCGGGGACTTCGCCTGTTCTCCAGGAATTCTCAAAGATGACTGCCAGTGGTTCTGAAATCACATCTGCCAGTTCTTTTAATACTCTTGGATGCAGTTCATCTGGCCCTGGAGACTTGAATACATCTAGACTAGCCAAGTATTCTTGTACTAAGCCAAGTATTCTTGTACTAGATCATTTTCATAATATTTTCTTTTAAGGCATTACATGCCGTAAATCATTTTCATAATATTTTCTTTTAAGGCATTACATGCCGTAAATTTTTTACCGGTGGTCCATAACCGTTCCCAGTCTTCAAACATAATGTTATGACCAATATCTTGTGCCCACTTGATCATAGCTGATTTAACTGTTTCATCCTGTGTATTCCATTCCAACAGCAAGTTGTACATTTTTGACAAGTTCTTAGTTTTGGGTTCTAACAGTTCTGTCTCCAATTTCGATTTCTCCACCTGAAAACCATTTTTCCTATCGGACTTAAACACCTCCATTATTTGATAATAATGAAGCCAATCTCGCACTTTATCTTTCAATTTCTCATAACTCTGCAATTTCAATTTATCCCCCTCCTGTTCCACAATTTCCCAATATTTCGGCCATTTTGACTCCATATTTAGTTTTTTCACAGCCTTTGCCTCCATTGGGGATAACCACCTGGGAGTTTTGTTTTCCAGCAAGTCTTTGTACCTGATCCAGACATTGTACAGTGCTTTCCTGACAATATGATTTTTAAAAGCTTTATGAGCTTTAACCTTGTCTGTCAGGGAACTGCCATCAGAGGCACGGGAGAAGGAGGGGGTCTCTGATTCTGCAGGGGAAGGTCCAAGCGCTAGAGGGAGACTCAGCCGGGAAGAAGGGGAAGAGAATGAGTGTAACACCAGGGATCAGGGAGAGCAACGGGACAGGGAGGTGCAGGGGCTCCAGGACTCTTCATTGGAAGTTAGCGAGGAGAGCCCCAGCACCCCACTGCCCACGCCCACCCTGCGCAGGAGACTCCCGCGCAGTGAGAGGAGGAAACGATTGGGCGTCAAACAGCTCTTATGTTGGCAACGCTTTAAGAAACGCCCACAGACAGATTCTACGAGTGACTAAGAGCAGCCACGCTAAGATGGGCTGCGTAGTCCGGAGGGTTTAACCAGGCAATCCGAGGCTCAAACGGAGCAGGATTACGCACGAGTAACTCCCAATCCCTACAGCAATCTGTCTGTCCCTGAAGGTTGCTCGTGCGCAACAAACAGAAGGGGGCATCATGAGTACGACCGGAGGAGCTGGAGCCACGGGAAGGGCCACTGGAGTCCAATCGCTGGAGGAGAGAAACCGCGATTTGGAAGAGCACATAGCCATCCTGACGGCGAGGCTGGACGAACGACGGTCGTTGGATGCTCAGGGGAAACCCACCCCCATAGCGAGGAAGGTACCGGGACTGGTGCACAAGTTTGGGGGAAAGCCTCAAGAGTATGGGGCATTTAGAACAGAAATAGAATATGCCTGAAGTTGCAGAAAAATGATTTTGAAAATGACGCAGCCAAAGTTGCTTATATTGTGGGGTACTTGGAGGACGGGGCGAGGGAATGGATTCGGTCGATTATGGCGACGCAGAATGACGCCATGGAGGATCTATCGAAATTCTTTCAGGCGATGGACGCTATGTTCAGTAGTGATGTGCAGCAGAGTGTGACCAAACGGGAACTGCTAAGCTGTAAGCAGGGAGAAGGGTCAGTTAGAGACTATTGGTCACGTTTTGCCATGATTGTTCATCGTCTGGGGTGGCAGCTGGACGCGGAACCCATTCAGATGCTATTTGAGGAGGGGCTTTCCCCAACGGTCAAGGATGAACTTTCGCGCGCACCCCGCCTACAGTCTATGGACCAGCTGACCAAGGCAGCCCTTGCGATTGGAGTAAGACAGGAAGCGCGGGCTCAAGAGAGGCGGGAAGGGAGAGAGCAGCGTTGCCATGACTACCGGATTCCTAGAATACCTAGGCAGCCTTCCCCACCGGCGGAGCCAATGGAAATAGGCGGTGCGCGCGCCCAGGAAGTTTCAAACGCCAGCGAGCGTCGCAAAAAGGAGGGAAAGGATCTAAAAACGACCAAGAAATGTTTCCTTTGCCAAAAGCCAGGACATTTTGCCAGAGTCTGCCCACAAAGAAAGGCCTGGCAAGCAATGGTGGGGGCCGTGGGGGGAGAGGAGGAGGAACCCCAGACTCCGGAGCAGGGAAACGCAAACGCTTGGCTGCCAATCAGCGGGCACAGCAGCCGAGCCAACAACCAATGAATGTGCCCAAACCAGATTCTCCAAGAGCAGCGATTGCCATTGAGGTGGTGCTTGAGCTCCCAAATGGGCACCCAGTGAAGGTTCAAGGTATGCTGGACTCAGGAAGCTCATGCAATTTTTTTAGCAGGGACTTTGCCTTAGAGCATCAGCTTCACCTGCTGCCTTTGGATGCACCTCTGCAAGTCACCACCATTGATGGGAGGGAGCTGATTGGGGGGGAAGTTACCCACCAGACCCCACCGATGAGAATGAGAGTGTCTAGGCACTCAGAGACAATCGCTTTCCATGTTGCCTCATTAGCGGGTCCACCAATAATATTGGGGATGAGTTGGCTAGCGCAACGTGATCCGGTGGTGGCGTGGCATCAGAGGACCGTCAGCTTTGGGTCTGACTACTGCCTGCAGCACTGCCTAGGAGGGAAAACGCCAAGAATGAGCGTAGCCAGAGTGGCAAGCACTGCAGTGGAGGGTAAAGGGGAGGTGCCACCGCAATATGCTGATTTGAAGGAGGTTTTCAGTGAAAAGGAGGCAGATAGACTGCCACCCCACAGGCCGTTCGATTGCCAGATCAATTTGCTCCCTGGGGCGCAGCTGCCGGTGGGTAAGCTGTATGCCATGACTGACAGGGAGATGAAGGAGCTACGGGACTTTATCGACAAGAACCTAAAGAGAGGGTTTATAAGAGAGTCAAAGGCAGCGGGGGGCAGTCCAGTATTTTTTGTGGACAAAAAGGACACTGATAAACCGAGGCTTGTAGTGGATTATAGGGGGGTAAATTTGGTGTCAGAACCTGTGACTTTCCCGATGCCCAGAATTGATGAAATTCTGACGAGAGTGAGGAAGGGAAAGATCTTCACCAAGCTAGATCTGAGAGGGGCTTACAACTTAATCAGGATGAGAGAGGGGGATGAATGGAAGACCACCATGTTCACACCCCTGGGGGCTTTCGAATATCTCGTTATGCCTTTCGGATTACAGTCAGGCTCCGCCTGTTTTCAAGCTTTCATGCACCACGTGTTCGGGTCTCTGCTTTACAAGAACTGTGTAGCATTCCTGGACGACGTCTTGATTTATTCAGAAAATGAGGAACAACATGCGAGAGATGACAGGGAAGTGCTACAACGTTTGCAGAAACACCAGTTGTGGGTCAAGCTAGAGAAATGTCAGTTTCATGCCTGAGAGGTGGAGTTCCTGGGGTACAGGTTATCTGACAAAGGCTTAGCGATGGACCCAAGCAAGGTGCAAGCAGTATTGGAGTGGAAGACCCCAAAGACACGAAAGGATGTGCAGAGGTTCCTGGGTTTTGGAAATTTCTACCGGAGGTTCATCAAGAACTTTGCACACATGACGGCCCCAATCACGGACTGTCTCAGTAGCAAAAAGAAGTTCGTGTGGACAGAGGCAGCCCAGCAATCCTTTGAAAGATTGAAGAAGGCATTCGCGTTGGAGGAACAATTACTACATGTGGATTTGGAGAAACCAATGAGGGTGGAGACAGACGCGTCAGACAGAGCCATAGGGGCGGTTCTGTTGCAGCCAGGACTGAACAAGCAAGAATGGAAAACGTGCGCCTTTTTCTCGAGGAAGCTGAGCAAGTCGGAACAAAACTACACCGTGTACGACTGAGAACTGCTAGCCATTTACGCCGCCTTTCGTCGGTGGCGCCATTTGCTGATAGGGGCGCAGCATAAGATCCAGGTCTGCACAGATCACAAGAACTTGGAATATTGGCGGACAGCACGGGTGCTCAATCAGAGACAGATTCGCTGGGCGCAGGAGTTTTCCAAGTTTTCCTTCGAAATCCAGTATGTGCCCGGTGAGCAAAACGTGAGAGCAGACGCTCTCTCACGGAAACCAGAGTACTTCAAAGGAGAGGGGCCGCCGGAGACCCGCCACGTCATACCTGAGGACCGATGGGTGTGTGGGGGTACTCTAGTGGGCACGAGAGAACTGGCAGGACTCACCAGGGACGATGAATTCGCCCGGACAAAAATCAGGGAACTCCAAGAGGGGAGGGGAGGACCAGAGGGGTTTGAAGAGAAGGACGGGGTGTTGTACTACAGGGGGGCGATGTACGTACTGGGGGAGGCTCTAAGAAGAAGGGTACTTAAACAGCTACATGACACCCCCACAGCGGGGCACTTTGGGCAACACAAAACCATGATGCTGGTGACCCGACAATTTTGGTGGCCACGGGTGAGGGAAGATGTACGTGAATATGTAAGAGGGTGTGATCGCTGCCAGAGGGCCAAAGGAGAACGCACGAGGCCAGCAGGTTTGCTGGAACCCCTACCCACGCCAAACAAACACTGGGAGGTGGTGTCAATTGATTTCATGACGGATTTGCCCAAATCGAGGGGTAAAACAGCAGCTATGGTAGTTGTCGACTTGCTAACCAAAATGTGCCATTTTATCGCCTGTTCCCATGCCGTGACGGCGGAAGAAACGGCAAGGTTGTTTGTAGAACACATTTTCAGGCTGCATGGCGCCCCCTTGAGGGTTTTATCTGACCGCGGAAGGCAATTTACTTCACGGTTCTGGAGGAAGCTCATGAGCCTACTGCAAGTCGAGGTCAGCTTCTCGACAGCGAGACACCCAGAAACCAATGGGCAGGCGGAAAGGGCAAACAGTGTACTCCAGCAATACTTACGCTGCTACATTAGCGAAAGGCAGAATGATTGGGTAGAAAAACTAGCGCTAGCAGAATTTGCGTACAATAATGCTGAACATGTGTCCACTGGTATGAGCCCCTTCTTAGCCAATTATGGGTGTCATCCCAGGGCATTCCCGGGTAATGAGGAACAGAGCTGGAGTGTGCCTGCGGCTGAACAGTTTGTGGAAGAAATGGAAGCGTTACATCAGCAGCTCAAGACCAACCTAGAAAGGGCCAAAGCCAGTTACAAGAAGCAAGCAGATAAACACCGGAGGGAAGGGGAAACCATTAGGGTGGGGGATCGCGTGTGGTTGTCCACTCAAGGGTTACCCTTTAAGGGAGGGTGCAAGAAGTTGCAGCCCAGAAGACTGGGCCCTTTTGAAGTCATACAACAGATAAACCCAGTGGCGTTCAAGCTCAGGTTGCCCAACAACATGAAAATACATCCTGTGTTCCATAGGTCCTTGCTCTCACCACACAGAGGGGGGCGGGAATTCGAGGGACGGGAGGTAGAAGTCTTGCCACAACCACAGGTAGAAGAGAGGGAACACCAGAGCACGGCCGCAGAGATAGTGGACTCAAGGTGGCGAGGGCGGCAGGTGCAGTACTTGGTGGCGTGGGAAGGAGAGCCCTGGTCGGAAAACACGTGGGTGCCAGCAGAGGCAGTTGGCGACGAGCATATGGTGGAAGTGTTCCATCGACGGTTCCCAGATAAACCCAAGCCCTTAGAACGTTTCTGGGAAGAACAGTTCGGCACCACAGAGGAGGAAGAGAGTTTCGAAGGGTTTTCAGAATCCGAAGAGGAATCGGATTGGGAGAGTCAGTCCTTGGGTGGGAACCTTGGCAGGTGGAAAGAGGTGTTCACACCCACAGATGAGGAGGACAGCTCTTTCAGGGGTTTCCTTGGCTCGCCGACCAGAGAAGAGGCTGCAATAGAGCCCCCGGGTTGGAGGGGGAGTGAAGGGGGCCCTGGGAGGGAGGTGGATGTCAGGGAACTGCCATCAGAGGCACGGGAGAAGGAGGGGGGTCTCTGATTCTGCAGGGGAAGGTCCAAGCGCTAGAGGGAGACTCAGCCGGGAAGAAGGGGAAGAGAATGAGTGTAACACCAGGGATCAGGGAGAGCAACGGGACAGGGAGGTGCAGGGGCTCCAGGACTCTTCATTGGAAGTTAGCGAGGAGAGCCCCAGCACCCCACTGCCCACGCCCACCCTGCGCAGGAGACTCCCGCGCAGTGAGAGGAGGAAACGATTGGGCGTCAAACAGCTCTTATGTTGGCAACGCTTTAAGAAACGCCCACAGACAGATTCTACGAGTGACTAAGAGCAGCCACGCTAAGATGGGCTGCGTAGTCCGGAGGGTTTAACCAGGCAATCCGAGGCTCAAACGGAGCAGGATTACGCACGAGTAACTCCCAATCCCTACATTGTCGTACCATAAATATGCATGCCACCCAAAGGTATTGTTAAACCCTTCTAAATCCAAAATGTCTGTATTCTCAAGAAGTAGCCAATCTTTCAACCAGCAGAAGGCTGCTGATTCATAATAAAGTTTAAAGTCTGGCAGGGCAAACCCCCCTCTTTCTTTAGCATCAGTTAATATCTTAAATTTTATTCTGGGCTTTTTGCCCTGCCAGACAAATTTAGAAATGTCTTTTTGCCACTTCTTGAAACAGTCCATTTTGTCCATAATTTGCAATGTTTGGAACAAAAACAATATTCTAGGCAATACATTCATCTTTATAGCTGCAATTTGACCCAACAAGGAAAGCTTCAACTTCGACCAAATTTCTAAGTCTTTTTTCACTTCTGTCCAACATTTTTCATAGTTATCTTTAAATAGATTCAGATTTTTAGCTGTCATATTAATCCCCAAATATTTCACTTTTTTAACCACAGTTAAACCTGTCACATTCTGAAACCTCTCCCTTTCAATAGGTTTTAAATTTTTCTCTAAAACCTTAGTTTTAGTTTTGTTCAATTTAAATCCTGCCACTTGACCAAAATCTTGAATTAATTCTAAAACCCTTTTTGTACTAGATTCTGGCTCTTGTAAAGTAAGTACCAGATCATCTGCAAATGCTCTCAATTTGTATTGTTTAGCTCCGACCTGAACCCCTTTAACCAACTGATCCCTTCTGGTCATATTTAGCAGAACCTCCAGGACTGATATAAAAAGTAATGGAGAGATTGGGCACCCCTGACGTGTTCCTTTTTCTATCTTGAACTCTTCTGTAATCACATTATTCACAATTAGTTTTGCTTTCTGTTCTGAGTATATTGCACCAATACCGTTTTCAAACCCTTGGCCTACCCCCATCCCCTGAAGATTCTTCTTCATAAAGCTCCAAGAAATATTATCAAATGCTTTCTCCGCGTCCACAAATATCAAAACTGCTCTAGTATTTATATTAGCTTCTAACATTTCCAAAATGTCAATTATATTCCTTACATTGTCTGACATGTGTCTTCTCGGGAGAAAGCCCGCTTGGTCCCCATGGATCTCGTCCATCAAAACTTTCTTCAGTCTCTTAGCCAAAATGTCAGGAAATATTTTGTAATCCACATTCAATAACGAGATGGGACGGTAGTTCTTAAGTTGAGTCTTTTCTGTCTCTGTCTTCAGTATTAGTGTGATGTAGGCCTCTTTCCACGAATCCGGTGCCCTTTTCCCTTCCAAAATTTCATTGCAAACTTCCTTCATTGGTTGTATAATCCATTCCTTCAACATCTTATAATATTTGGAAGTGAGCCCATCTGGTCCTGGGGATTTGCCCAATTGCATGTTTTGAATGGCACCTACTATTTCCTGTTCAGTTATTTTCTGGTTTAGCCCAATTTTACTTTCCTGGGAATTTTTTTGTAATCCAAATGTTTTAAGGAATTGATCTATATCTTCTTCCTTCTGCGGTCCTTGTGAATATAATTGTTTAAAATAACTCTGAAAACAATCTCTAATTTCATTTGGCTTGTAAATAGTCTTCCCTTCCACCTCTTTTTCCACCTTTTTTGGGCCTTTTTATAAACTTCTTCATCTCTAAACAAGGTGTCATTCATCCTCCATCTGAAGGTACCAGTAGTTGCTAGTTTCATCTCCATTTTTACTGGGTTGTGGTCGGAGCAAGTTTTTGGGCAGATTTCCACTTTTTTTATCTTGGTTGCCATTCCTCTAGTGACCCAAATTTGGTCGATTCTGGTCCATGTCATTTTAGATTCAGAAAAGAAGGTTCCCTCTCTTACAAGGGGATTCTTTGTTCTCCATATGTCAATTATGTCCATATTGTCAGTCATTTCAAAGAAAGTTTTTGGTAGTCTTCCATCCTTTGTAAGTATTTGTCTTTGTGCTTTATCCATGTTCGTTGCGACAACTCCATTCATATCTCCCATCAATATCAGATTATAATCCAAATAGTCTAACAAGATCTCATGCAACTTCTTAAAAAAATCCGATTTCCCCTCATTGGGTGCATAAACTCCCACAATCACAAATTTCTCTCCTTGGACTTGAATTTCGATTGCCAGAAATCTTCCTTGTTCATCTTTAAACAAAAATTTCGGTAGCAGTTTTTCTTTTGCATAAATAACAACTCCTCTTTTTTTAACTCTGTCAGATGATATAAATTCTTGTCCCAGTCTTTTATTCACTAATAATTTCCTGTGAAGCCTTGTCACATGTGTTTCTTGTAAACAAATCAAGTCCAATTGTTCTTTCTTTAATATATGAAAAACTGCTTTCCTCTTTCGGGGCATGTTCAAACCATTGCAGTTCCAACTTAGAAGTTGCAGAGCCATGATGAGACTATTTACTTCCTCCAACTGCTCCCAGTCGTTGTTCTTCCTCTGTCGGTAGTGACAAACCAAATGATAAGTTGGATATGTCCAATGAACCTTTTCCTGGTAGTGCTAATTCCCCTCCGGATTCCACCTCCTTTTGAAGATCTTCTTCGTGATCTCTCAAGAATTTGTCTTTGTCACTCAGTGATCTTATTCTTATCTTCCTTCCTTTGAACTTGAAAGATAGGCCTTGTGGATATTCCCACCTGTAGTATATCTTATTTTTCTTCAGCAAAATTGTCAAATCTTTGTAGTCAGCTCTTACATCCAAAATATGCTTAGGGATATCTTTATAGATCTCCACAAAAGAATCTTCAATCTCAAGAATTCTTTTGTAATGCAAGTTCAAAATTTTATCTCTTTCTTCCTTAGTTCTTAATGTTATCAAACAGTCTCTTGCTTTATTTTTCCTTTGTCTTGTACCTAATCTAAATGCACTCAATATCTTAAATTCTTCCTCCTCCAGGTCCTGTTGCCAAAAGTCCGTAAATTCTTTTGTTAAAAAGTCCACCAGGTTATCTTTCTCACTTTCTGGAATTGACCTCAGTCTTAAATTTCTCTCTTTCCTTTGCAATTCGATCATAGATAGGGTCAGATCATGGTCCTCCAATCTCTTGATGACCGGTGGTATCCTCTCCTGAGTGGCAACAGCAATTTCTTTTGCTTCTTCAGCAATCTTTCGAGTTGTTGCCGAGTCCTCCAAAAGCCTTACAATGGTCTCTGTGTTAGAATTTACCTTCTTCCCAAGGTCATTGATGCTCTTCGTGTTCAAATCAATTTTTTTTGGAGACTTCAGCCACTTGTTTGTTAGTTTCCACAACTTGTTTACTTGTCTCTGTGCCCTGCTTTGTTAAATTTTCCAGAGATGCATTAATTTTACTAAGAGCCTGTGCAAGAGTATCCTCCGTAGACATTGCTCTTGTTTTTGTTTGAGGGGCAACAGCTGTTCCTATGCCTCCAGACGTTGAAGCTCTACGCTGGTGGGAACTGTCAGTTTTGTATTGTCTACCGGATCTTAAACTTGTTTTTTCTTCAAATTTCCCCTTCTCTTTATCCATAACACTCTCATTCAGAGCCAAGGTCACATCCCACACTTGCACTTTTGTTTCTCAAAGGAAATTTCCACTAGATCTTGTTACAGTGGCTTAGTTTTTAATGTTACCACTAAGTCCCCACTAGGGGGTAACACTCCAGCTTCCCTTTATAATTTTATAGTCAATGTCTCTGTAAAAACCCCCCTTTCAGTTAGCCACAGTTTCAAATTCTTTGTAATACTTTAAAAGTTCATCTGAAGACAATGTAACTTATACAGAGTTAATGCAACAATTGTTTCCACTGTGCTGAGAATCCACTATTAAGTTCCCTTGTCAAGGCAGACCGACTCCAGAGAAAAGAGTAGCAGATATCTTTTTTCCCCCCTTTAAAGTCCTGCGTTTCTTGCAGGCATGCAAAAGTTCAATTTCCACCCCCCTCCGCTCCTGCACAACGGGGGGAGATATTTTCCAGATGATAGATTCTTAACTTTAAGAGTTCTTGTCTTTGGTTGCTGCTTTACAAAATCTTTGCTTTAAACGTCTGCAGCACGGAAAAGGCAGACTTCCTTTTATACCTTTCCCGTGGTAGTTCTCTAATTCTTAAATTTATGGCCCAAATTCAATTCGTTAAATCCTACTCACGAGTAGTTGCTTTAAAGTCCAGATTCTTTAGAAGAAATCAGCGCTCTCCGATCATGGCGGTGCAGCTTCACTCCACGGCTGTAGACGACCCTCAGCTCCGCGCCGCTCACCCGCTACCGCTCCGAAGCCTTGAAAAAGGCTTCTTTGCAGTTTAGGGGGGGGCGCAAAAGGTGTCTCCTTGTTCACAGGATTCCGCTCCTGTGCTTTCTAAGGGTCACCGCTTCGCCGTAGCGGCAGGACCCGAACCCGTGGAGCAGACTTCCCCCGGAGCTCGGAGGTAAGTCCGCCATTAATCGCTGGCACTGACCGGAAGACCCCGTTCCCTCCACAACTTCTGGGTGGATCCCCTTCCCCATAGATCCTGATCGGCCCAAAATGGTGCTCGGTCACAGTGACCAAAGAGCAAGACAGAGGGACTCATCCAGACTGCGCCACCTTCTCCACTCACAATCCCATATGGCCAGACGTACAAGTGCTTCTGAACGCCCTCTTTAAGGAGGCTGAGAAGGCTGACATACTGGCAAAGGCAGGAGAAGCCCTATTATGGAATGATTACCAGATGTCCCCGTCTCCCAGGGACAGTCCCCGGATTTACAAATCTGTCCCCAACAAAATCCATCCCTGGAATGTCCCCGGATTTCATATAAGGCCCCCAGATTTATATTTTAAGTGTTGTAGATTTATTAGTAGGGAAGGAATGTTGCGTGATTGGTTCAACGGCCCAAGACACATCATATGGGGACTTCCAGCGAGGCAAAATGGCGGGTGCCAGGGCAATGAGCAGCTCCTGAAGCCAGCCAGAGCCAAGTGCACTACCAGGCTGGCTCCGGGCTGCTGAGACTGCCGCCTGCGCTGCCACTGCCGAGGGGGAACCAGGGATGCCCGGCGCGTCAACTGGGGGAACCGCTGACACCCCCCTCAGGACCCAAATCGAGGCGGGAGCGAGAGAGCCCGGACACGTGGCCGACTGCCCAGCGGTGCTCCAGGGCCAGTAAAAACCCCGGAGCCAACCCAGGGAGAAGGAGGAAAGGAGAAGGAGAAGGAAGAGAGAGAAAGAGGAAGGAGAAAAAAGAGGGAAGCCCCGACCTTGCGGCCACTGAGGAAGAGAGGTAGGAGAGCACCAGGAGGGCAAGGACACGGGGCTGAGCCCAGGCCCGACCCGAGCCTATTCCACGGCAGATAGCACTCCAAGAGATCAGGCTGGGGCCCAGAGGAAGGCCACGCGACAGAGGAGACCCAGAAGAGAAGGTATTACTTCTTATTTTTTAAAAAAATGATTTTTAAAAAATAACATTTTTTTTTCTCTTTTGGAAAAAAAAAGTGTCCCCAGATTCTTTGAAAAAAAATCTGGTAACCTTACCTTAAATCCTAACCTTCTGATTCCAAGTCTCTTCTTTCTCAATATTCCCATTCCGTTAACCGCACCAAGCAACAAGCTGTCAAATGCAACTTTAAAAGGCAAGCTTTCCTTTGCATCTCACAGAACTTTAAATGTAATTCGTGGTTTTTTTCACCTGTCCGCCAAACTTAGGCCTTTTTGCCATCCTTTAAATGGGAAATCAGTAGTCAAGCCATGCTTTTTGGTAAAACGTTCGTCTGGATCCCGGAAGTCCTACCTGAGAAGAACAATGGGAGTTTCCACTAGCGCCAGCCGCTTCTCCTTCTGCAAGCAGCGCCACCCAAATTCCCACCTGGGATGAGCCGCTGGAGAAAGACTGGGGCGGGCGGCAAGTGGGAGGGGGAAGTCGTGCGCTTCTGTCCCGTGAGAAAAGTGCTGGGCTCTGTCTCTCCAGTTGCGCTTCCTCGGTTCAGAGGTGGACTATAGCAGCTGGGCTGGGCTGCCTCAAAGCCCATCAAGGCCACAGGCTGCTAGCATGACTCATCCCGGCTTTCTCATCTGAGGGGAAAGGGTGCGCGGTCTTAAACGCTGGCCTTGGCAACTTGGCTGAGCTACCTTGGGCCAGTTCTTGGGCCAGCTTCGCCTCCCTCACAGAGGGTTGTTCTGCAGATACACTCAGGAAAACACCCGAGGCATGAAGAAGAAGAACGAGGAGAGTGGGGTCTGGAAAGGGGGGTGGGGAGCGCTCCCACCCCAGCCGCTCCAGGATGGGAAGTGCGTCCCGGGGGAAGCGGGATTCAGGCGGAGGAGGACGTCGGGTTGGGTGGGGGTTGCCAGGAGCAGCACGATGTCCCTCCAACCCCTGGCTTCCACTCTCCAGGCAGGCGCCCAACGTGGCCAGCTGGCACTTCAGCCTTGGCGTGCAGATCCCGGGTTCAGCCCCAGATCTCTGGAGCAGAAAGGCTCTTGGGCGTTGGGTGTGAATATGAAAGGCAGCATCTGTCAGAATAGGTCATACAGAGCCAGTACAGATGAACGTGACTATTGGTTCGCTTCCTCGGCATCCCAGAACTGTGAAGGTTGCCTCAACTGTTGAGCAGCACAGCTAAGGAAGAAGGAGTGGCGTGTCTCCGGGGGGGAGCATAGCTCCCATTCCCTTCCAAACACACAGACAGGACAGTGTGGTGGCACCCAGGGAATAGTTGCAGCAGCCGGATGGCTGGCTGAAACACACACCGTTGCACTCTTTTTGAATGGGATTCAATCTGAATCAGCCAGTTAGTGAACTTGGTGCTCCTGTGCAACAAACCCGCTACAAAATTGCTCTTTCCCTCACACTTCCAGGTCCCTCGAGCTGGGCTTTTTGAGTGTGATGGGTTTTTCTCACTCCAGAGCAGTTTGTGTTTAAGCTGAAAGTCACCAGGAAAGCAAGGGAGGCAAGGGAGGCATTGTTGATATAATAAGGTTTTAATAACTCTAATAATGACTATGTGGAAATGACTGGGAAAAGGGGAAAAAAGGAAAATCAAGGCTTTCGACTCTTGGTTTCCTGGAAGAAGATCAAAAGACTCCCCTGGACTAGAAGAGACATCTCATTAACAACTGGAGAAATGCCAAAGAACTTTGGATATCTGCTTGGGAGGTTTCTGATGCAGTATTAATTTAACAAGGAGCCAGGAGTGAAACTGAAAGTAGACTGACCAGCTAGCTGAATCCAATTATATTGCTATGGGGTGGGGGGAAACCTCTGATATTTGTGGATGCGGAGAAAGCTTTTGACAATATCTCTTGGAGTTTTATGAAGAAGAACCTACAGGGGATGGGGGTAGGCCAAGGTTTTGAAAATGGTATAGGTGCAATATACTTTGAACAAAAGGCTAAACTAATTGTAAATAATGTGGTGACGGAAGAATTTAAGATAGAAAAAGGGACACGACAGGGATGCCCAATCTCCCCACTGCTTTTTATATCGGTCCTGGAGGTTTTGCTGAATATGATTAGAAGGGACTGGTTGGTTAAAGGTATACAGGTCAGAGCCAAACAGTACAAACTGAGAGCATTTGCAGATGACTTAGTATTGACGTTACAGGAGCCAGAATCTAGTACTAAAAGGGTTTTAGAATTAATTCAAGAATTTGGTCAAGTGGCAGGATTTAAACTGAACAAGCTAAAAACCAAGGTTTTAGAGAAAAATTTAACACCGATTGAAAGAGAGAGGTTTCAGAATGAGACAGGCTTGACTGTGGTTAAGAAAGTGAAATACTTGGGGATTAATATGACAGCTAAAAATGGGAACTTATTTAAAGATAATTATGAAAAATGTTGGACGGAAGTGAAAAAAGATTTAGAAATTTGGTCAAATTTGAAGCTTTCACTGTTGGGTCGTATTGCTGTGATAAAAATGAATGTATTGCCTAGAATGTTGTTTTTGTTTCAGACATTGCAAATTGTGGATAAGATGGATTGTTTCAAGAAGTGGCAGAGAGATATTTCTAGATTTGTCTGGCAGGGCAAGAAGCCCAGAATAAAATTTAAGATATTAACTGATGCAAAGGAAAGAGGTGGATTTCCTCTGCCAGACTTTAAACTTTACTATGAATCAGCAGCTTTTTGTTGGTTGAAAGACTGGCTGCTTCTTGAGAACACAGACATTTTGGATTTAGAAGGTTTTAACAACGTATTTGGATGGCATGCATATTTATGGTATGACAAGGTCAAAGCACACAAAGCATTCAAAAACCATATTGTCAGGAAAGCATTGTTTAATGTTTGGATAAGATACAAGGACTTACTGGAAAATAAAACTCCAAGGTGGTTGTCACCGATGGAGGCAAAGGCCCAGAAAAAGCTCAATATGGAGGACAAATGGCCGAAATATTGGGAAATTTTGGAACAAGAAGGAGACAAATTGAAATTGCAGAGTTTTGAGAAATTAAAAAACAAAGTGCGAGATTGGCTTCATTATTATCAGATAATGGAGGCATATAATTTGGACAAGAAAATTGGCTTCCAGGTGGAAAAATCAAAATTAGAAACAGAACTGTTAGAACCCAAAACTAAGAATTTGTCAAGGATGTATAACTTGCTGTTGAAATGGAATACTCAGGATGAAACGGTGAAATCTGCTATGATTAAATGGGCACAAGATGTTGGACATAATATCATGTTTGCTGACTGGGAAAAGTTATGGACCACAGGTATGAAGTTTACGGCATGTAATGCCTTAAGAGAGAATATTATGAAAATGATATACAGGTGGTACATGACCCCAGTCAAGCTTGCAAAAATCTACCATTTGCCCAATAATAAATGTTGGAAATGTAAAGAAAGTGAAGGTACGTTCTTTCACCTTTGGTGGACGTGCCCAAGGATTAAGGCTTTCTGGGAAATGATATATAATGAACTGAAAAAAGGTATTTAAATACAGTTGTGCCTCGCAAGACGAACGCCTCGCAAAACGAAAAACTCGCAAGACGAAAGAGTTTTCCGTTTTTGAGTCGTTCCGCAAGACGAATTTCCCTATGGGCTTGCTTCGCAAGAAGCAAGCCCATAGGGAATCTCCGGGGACCTCTTTTAAATGCTGGCGGTGGGGAGCAAAGCCTTTCGCCCCCCTCCGGCCTTCAGAAGAGGTCCAGGAAGGCCGGCGGGGACCGAAAAGCTTTGCTCCCCACCGCCAGCATTTTAAAAGCGGTCCGGGATAGCAGGAAATTGCGCTGCGCTTTCCCGCTATCCCGGACCGCTTTTAAAATGCTGGCAGTCGGGAGCAAAGACTTTCGCCCACCGCCGGCCTTCAGAAGAGGTCCTGTCTTTGCTCCCCCCCCCCCCCCGCCTGCCTTCCTGGGACTTCTCCGCTGTCCCGGGGCAATCTTAAAATGCTGGCGGTCGGCAGCAAAGCCCTCCTGTCCCCGAGGGATGAGATACCACCTATAAATCATTTTCCAAAGGTTCTCCCTCAATGCCTTACACGCCGTGAACTTCATATTAACATTCCACAATTCATGCCACATTACAAAATCAATATTGTGACCAATTTCCATGGCCCATTTGGTCATAGCCTCCTTCACTTCTTCGTCTTTTGTGTACCAATCCAATAAGAGATCATACATAATAATAATAATAATAATAAATTTTATTTATATCCCGCCCTCCCCAGCCGAAGCCGGGCTCAGGGCGGCTAACAACACCAAAATAGTGCGACATTAAAAGCATTATAAAAATTAATTAAAATCAAGATTGATGGCAGCCATAAAGTTTTGTAAAGGTTGCCAAAGGAGGGAGTCAGGCTGCGCCCTAACCGAAGGCCTGGCGGAACAGCTCTGTCTTGCAGGCCCTACGGAAAGATGTCAAGTCCTGCAGGGCCCTTGTCTCTTGTGACAGAGCATTCCACCAGGTTGGAGCCGCAGCCGAAAAGGCCCTGGCTCTAGTTGAGGCCAGCCTAACCTCTCTGTGGCCTGGGACCTTCAAGGTGTTTTTGTTTGAAGACCGTAAGTTCCTCTGTGGGGCATACCAGGAGAGGCGGTCCCGTAGGTACGAGGGCCCTAGGCCGTATAGGGCTTTGAAGGTTAAAACCAGCACCTTAAACCTGATCCTGTACTCCACCGGGAGCCAGTGCAACTGGTATAGCACCGGATGAATGTGATCTCTAAGCGAAGACCTCGTAAGGAGTCTCGCTGCGGCATTCTGCACCCGCTGGAGTTTTTGGGTCAGTCTCAAGGGCAGCCCCACGTAGAGCGAGTTACAATAATCCAGTCTGGAGGTGACCGTCGCGTGGATCACAGTAGCTAGGTCAGGGCGAGAGAGGTAAGGAGCCAACTGCTTAGCTTGGCGGAGATGAAAAAATGCCGCCTTTGTAATAGCTGCAATCTGCGCCTCCATGGAGAGGGAGGTATCGAAGATTACACCCAAACTCTTAACGGACGGTGCTGGCACTAATTGCACCCCCGCAAGAGATGGGAGTTGCCCCCTCATTCCCATATCATCCCATCCCAGCCAGAGGACCTCTGTCTTCGAAGGATTTAACTTCAACCGGCTCCCACGTAACCATCCAGCCACAGCTTCCAAGCATCTGATCAGTGTGTCTGGGGCCGAGTCAGGATGGCCATCCATCAACAGATAGAGTTGGGTGTCATCAGCATACTGATGGCAGCCCAGCCCAAAACTCCGGACAAGCTGGGCGAGGGGGCGCATAAAGATGTTAAAAAGCATCGGGGAGAGAATCGCACCCTGAGGCACTCCACACACCAAGGAGTGGCGCGATGACAATTCCCCCCCAAGCGCCACCCTCTGTCCCCGACCAGAGAGAAACGAGCGCAGCCATTGAAGGACTGTGCCCTGGATCCCCACGTCGGCAAGGCGGTGGTCCAGAAGTTCGTGATCGACCATGTCAAAAGCTGCTGACAAATCTAGAAGAATCAGCAGCCCCGACCCGCCTCGATCCAGCTGTCTACGAAGATCATCTGTTAGGGCAACCAGAGCCGTCTCGGTCCCATGACCAGCGCGGAAGCTGGACTGGAATGGATCCAGAGCCGATGTTTCATCTAGAAACCCACCAAGCTGTTCAGCAACCGCTCTCTCAATCACCTTACCCAGGAACGGAAGATTCGAAACCGGGCGGTAATTGGATAGATCTAAAGGATCTAATGATGTTTTCTTTAAGAGCGGGCGCACCACTGCCTCCTTCAGTTCCCCTGGGAATGTCCCCGTGCCAAGGGACAAATTGATGATATCCCCCAGGAGAGCCCGCACCTCGTCTGGACACGCTCTAATCAGCCAAGACGGGCACGGGTCAAGAGGACAGGTGGTGGGCTTTCCAGCTCGGAGGAGTCTGTCCACATCGGCTGGGGATATCCAGTTGAAGTGGTCCAATACTGGACCCGAGGACAGTCGAGGGGCCTCCAGTTCCTTTATTGTATCCAAATTGGCAGGGAGGTCATGGCGGAGCAACAAGACCTTCTCCGCAAAAAAGCTCGCAAATGCCTCACAGCTGTGTGTCAAATTGTTATTTAAATTTGGCTGTCCTTCGAGGGACGTTAAAGACCGAATTATACTAAATAATTGTGCCGGGCGAGAGCTAGCGGATGCAATGGAGGCCGAGAAGTAGGACTTCTTAGCGGCCTTCACAGCCATCTCGTAGGTTTTCATAAAAACCCTATAAGATGTTCTTGAAGCTCCGTCACGGGCACGCCGCCATACTCGCTCTAGCCGTCTGAGGTCCCGCTTCATTTTCCGGAGCTCCTCGGTAAACCAGGGAGCCCGGTTTCTGAGGGGTCGCAGAGGGCGCTTAGGTGCGATCTCATCGATGGCTGCCAGGAGCTGGGTATTCCAGCCCTCAACAAGCTCAGTCAATGAGTCGCCAGGGGGAGAAAGGTCCCGCAAGGCTTGACGGAATCTATCAGGGTCCATCAGCCTCTGCGGGCGAGCCCAAATCGGCTCGCCACCTAAGCAGGGTGGGGGTGGAACGTCAATCCTGGCTTTCAGAGCGTAGTGATCAGACCATGGCACCTTCATCGAAGGACGCATGATCACATCTATACCAGCGCCAAAGATCAAATCCAGCGTGTGGCCTGCTTGATGTGTGGGGCCCGAAACAAACTGGGAGAGCCCTAGTGTCGCCATGGAAGACACCAGGTCCAGAGCCTGTGAGGAGGGAGTGGCATCAGCGTGGATGTTGAAGTCCCCCAATACCAATAGGTTAGGGAACTCCAAGGCCCAGCCGGCCACCGCCTCCAGCAGGCCTGACAGGGTGGCTGCTGGTGCGCTAGGTGGCCGGTACACCAGCCAGACAGCCAAGCTCACCTCGGAGCCCCACACTAGGCCAACACATTCAATGCCGGGGATCGATGGCGATGGTAGAGCCCTGAAAGAACAATCTTCCCGGATTAATAATGCCACCCCTCCCCCCCGGCCCACAGTCCGGGACTGGTGGAGGACGGAGAAACCCGGGGGCGCCATCTCTCGTAAAGTAACAGTATCCCCTTCGCGCACCCAGGTCTCCGTCACACAAGCCAGGTCGACCCCCTGCGAGATGAAGAAATCTCGCAGGGTGGCGGTTTTGTTGCCTATAGACCTGGCATTGCACAACACCAGTGACGGAGGTGAGTAATCCTTGCTCACCCTACCCTCGTCTCTCGGGATGGGGCGCAGATTGGAAGGGGTACGAGCATATCCATATCTCGATCCCCTTCGTCTATGACATCTGCCCCCACCGCCATACCTCCCTCGCCCCTCCACAGTAGGAATCCCAAGCCTCATGTTCGCCTCCATTTACAGAATATAAAAGCAAACAAACAAAAAAAAATTACACGGAAACAAACCAATCCCCACCCCACTCCACAATCACCCCGCCCCAACCCAAAATAAACCAAAACAAAAAATACATAGATAAAAACCACCGCTTATGGTGGTACAACAAATCAAAAAATAAAAACAGTTTAAAACGTATAAAAACACTTCAAACATCCTAGACAAAGTTTTATTTTTACCTTCTATAACTTCCACATTAAATTTAGATTTTTTATCTTCAAATCCTAATTTCTTTTTGTCTTCTTTTAGCAAGTCGTTTACCTGGTGGTATTGCAACCACCCTGTAAATAAGTTCTTTACCTCTTCATAGGGTTTAAGTTTTATGCCCTGATTGGTTTTCCTGGTAAGTTCTTCATAAGTGGCTCCCCCCCCCTCCATATTAGTTTTTTTTGACAGTCAGCACTTCTATTGGTGAAATCCACCAGGGTGTTTTCTTTTCCAGCAAATCTTTATTTCTTTCCCAAACTTGGAATATTGGTCCTCTAATTATATGATTTAGAAAGCCTCTATGAACTTTCACCTTCTCGTACCACAGGTACGAGTGCCACCCGTACCTGTCATCGAAGCCCTCTAAATCCAAAATATCAGTATTTTCCAGTTTTATCCAATCTTTCACCCACATTAAACACGCCGCTTCATAGTATAAACTCAAATCTGGGTTTGCGCCATCGCCGAATGGCGGACTCCCTCCGAGCTCCGGAGGGAGCCTGCTCGGCAGGGGCTGGGTCCTACCGCACCGGCGATGCGGGGACCCTTAAAAACCACGGCCACAGAGGCCGTGGACATGGAGACTCGGCTGGCACCGCTAGCGCCCTCCCGACTCGTGAAGGAGCCTTTTTAAAGGCTACGGATCGGGTGCCGGGGAGAAGCGTGGTGCTTTGAGTCCTCTGCTATCCCTGCCGAGCGAAGCCGCATGCCATCCGGCGGAGAGCGCTGACTTCTTCCATTGAGAATTCAGACTTCTTAACAACAACCCGTGAGTAATCTGGAAACCGGGTTCAAAAGGAGAAAAAAAGAAATTTTTTTTCGGATTGGACACGAGCGGGGGGGGATCCAAAAAGGAAGTCAGTCCCCCTCCCTACTGTAAACCTGCCAAAACAAGGATTGGGAAACCAAGGTCCAAAAAGATTTGTATTGCTGATAAAAACTAAGAATTCCACGATGGGAAACTACAAGAACTGTGCTGGAGGAAGAATTGAGGGAGAAGGAAAACGTAACCCCCCCCCCCCCCTGGGAACCGGGGTGATTGAAGAGAGAGCCTGGTGAAAAGAGTCGGAGATTTTGACAGCTGTCAAAGTAGCTGTCAAAGTCGGAAATTCAGAGAGGATTTTATTATGAGAACTTGGCTGGTTAAATTTGTTACAATTTGCTACAACCCGTTAAAACTTGGATACAAAATGGCGAAAACATGGATAACAATCGGACTTTTGGACTAGAGAAAACAAAGTTACAACAATCCCCCTAGAGGAGTTTCGGGACATTACAAAGATGGTCGTAAGTGGAAAAATACCATTGGAATTTTACAGGACTGGTTATCTTCTGGGAAAGCTGCAAAACGGAAATAATATTTTGTCTACAGGGTGTTCAGCTAAAGAAGACAATAGAATTTTCTATTGAAGAAAGGAAGGGACTGAACGCAAGTTTTTGTTCCTGAATAACAATAATCCCTGCAGAGTTACTAAATTTCTGAATTAGAACGTTTTAGCAGCGGAACAAGAGGAAACTGGACTACAACTTGGAAAGAACAACGGGGGGAGTTTTATTAAAGATTTGAAGTTAAATGTCTTAAGAATAATTTTAAAAATAACTATAAAAAGAAAAAGCCAGCAAGGAGTTGGGGGAAATATGTGATTTATGGACTTTAAGAATTCCAGGCAGATAACATGGTTTGGTGGTCAGGGGGAAATTAAACCGGGGACGGGGGGGGGGGGGGGAGAACTAAAATCCAAAGGCTTGTCAACTTTTTTCTGAATTGGTTCTTTTTCATCTATTATACTTTTTATTTCTTATTTCTTATATTTCTATTGTGTGGGGTGTCCTTATCATTAAAAAAAGGGAAATTGTGGAATGAAAATGGGGGGGCCCTGGGGAGAGAACTTTTGTCTTTTATTAAGGGTATTGATGAGGAGTGTATGAATTTTAAATTCGAATAATGGTGTAAACAAACTAAGTTTTAATTAGAACTGAGAGCTTGTGGAGCCAACAATATGAAAGGGGAATATGGTAGGGGTGGGGGAAGGGGGGAGTCCCGGAAAGTGGATGTATGAAAATAAGGCTTTGAATGTACTTTAATCTTTACTTTCTGTATTTCTGAAAATCTTAATAAATATCATTTTAAAAAAAAAATAAACTCAAATCTGGTAATGAGAAACCTCCTCTCTCTTTTTTATCTACCAATATTTTCATTTTTATTCGTGGTCTTCTACCCTGCCAAATATATCTCGCCAAAGCCCTTTGCCTCTCTTTGCACTGTTTCAGCCCCTTAATTACTGGAATAGCTTGAAACAAAAATAGCATTCTGGGCAAGACATTGATTTTGATAACTGATATCCTCCCCAAAAAAGAAAGTTTCAGTCTCTCCCAGATTTCTAGATCTTTCTTAATACTCTTCCAAGTAGCTTCATAGTTATCTTTATATAAGTTTATGTTTTTAGCTGTAATCCACACTCCGAGATATTTCACCTTCTTTGCTGCCATAATTCCGTCCCCCCCCCCAAATTCTACTATATCTTCTTTGCTTATATTTTTTGTCAACATTTTAGTCTTGTTCTTGTTGAGTTTAAGACCTGCCACTTTGCCGAACTCTTCTAATTTCTGTAATGCTTCTTGCAGGCTATTCTTTGGGTCTTCCAATGTTAATACTATGTCATCCATGAAAGCTTTCATTTTATATTCTTTACTTCCTACCTTCACTCCTTTGACCTCCGTTGTTTCCCTTAACTTCTTATTAAATACTTCCAGCACTGTTATAAATAGCAGGGGAGACAGAGGACATCCTTGCCTCGTCCCTTTAGCAATATCAAAAGATTCTGATATATTATTGTTTATTATAAGTTTGGCTTTTTGCTCTTGATAAATAGCTTCAATACCTTTTCTAAATCCTTCTCCAATCCCCGTCATTTTCAAATTTTCCTTCATAAAGCGCCAAGAGAAATTATCGAATGCCTTTTCGGCATCTATAAATATCAACGCTGCCTGCTTATCTATTCTACTTTCCAAGTATTCAATAATATCTATCACGGTTCTTACGTTGTCTTTTAGTTGTCTCCCCGGTAGGAAACCCGCTTGGTCTTTATGGATTCTTTTATTTAACACTTTTTTTAGTCTTTCCGCCAGCACATCGGCAAATAGTTTATAATCGTTATTTAGTAATGAAATCGGCCTGTAGTTTTTCACCTCGAGGCCATCCGCATCTTTTTTAGGGATTAAGGTAATGTAGGCTTCTTTCCAAGTATTTGGAATTTTCCCTTCTTTTAAGATGTTATTCATAACTCCACATAGTATTGGTGATAGTTGGTCACTTAATATTTTGTAATACTTGGCCGATATGCCATCTGGCCCTGGTGCTTTTCCTATTTTCATTTTCTTTATTGCTTTCCTGATCTCTTCTTCTGTAATTATCTGATTTAATTGTTCTCTTTCTTCAGTTGTCATTTGTGGCAAATGATGTTTTTCCAAATAACCTTCTATTTCATTATCTATCTCATTTTCTCTTTTATATAATTCCTTATAGTATTTCTGAAATATCTTTTTTATCTCTATTGGATCTTCCGCTGTCCTTTCTCCATCCCTTATCTTACATATCATATTTTGTTTTTTCCTTTCTCTTAATTGCCACGCTAAGTATTTCCCTATCTTATTCGCTGATTCAAAGGTTTTTTGTTTCATCATTTTAATCCTCCATTCAATCTTCTGGTTCACTATCATAGAAAATTGAGCTTGTAGCATCTTTATATTTTGTTTTATTATTTCATCTCCTGGTTTAATAGTTAGCTGTCTTTCATTCTCCATAAGATGTAATAAAATTTCTTCTTTCTTTTTCTCTTTTTCTTTTTTTAGGTGGATATTTTTCTGGATTAGGAAGCCTCTCATAACAGCCTTTCCTGCATCCCATACCGTTTCTATAGATATTCCTTTGTTTAGATTCCAATTGAAATATTCTTTGATTGTCTCTTTCGCCTTGTTTATTATCTTTTGGTCATTAAATAAATTTTCATTCATTCTCCATCTGAATGTTCTAGAATCCTTTCCCTTTATCTCCATATATACTCGATTATGGTCTGATATGGTTTGTGGGAGAATTTCTGATTTAAGTAAACTTTGTGTCAGTTCCTTCGAGATCCAGATATAATCTGTTCTCCCCCAACTCTGGTTTGGGTTTGAGAAGAAGGTAAACTGTTTTATAGTAGGGTTTTTAAATCTCCAGGCATCAATTAATCCCATATTATCCACCAAATCAAAGAAGGTTCTAGGTAATTTACCTTCCTTCGTTTCTTGCTTTTTTGTTGATCTATCTAAGTTCGGTAGAACCACTCCATTGAGATCCCCCATCAATATCAATTTTTGTTCCATCCAGTCTATTAACTTATTACCCAATTCCAAAAAAACCCCGGACTTTTTATCGTTAGGCGCATATATTCCGGTGACAATTATCTTTTCTCCTTGAAAAGTGATTTGTACTACTATCATTCTTCCCTCTTCGTCTTTATAAATTAATTTTGGGTCGAGCTTTTCTTTTATATATAGTACCACTCCTCTTTTCTTAACATTATCTGATGCCACAAAATCCAACCCTAATCTCTTATTGCTTAAGATTCTTTCATGCTTCTGTGTTACATGGGTCTCTTGTAGACAAATTAAATCTAGGTTCCTCTTTAATAATATGTGGGCAATCTGGTTCCTTTTATTTTTATTATTAAGCCCGTTCACATTCCACGACAGTATTTTTAAAGCCATGGTTGATATACAGTAAATAGGTTATTGAATCTAAGTTAGATCTACTGTTCCTTATCTTCTGTCTCTTCCTCTTCTTTTTCTTCTCCTGAATTTTCCTCCTCTTTTCCCTCTCCACTCCCTCCATCTCCACTCCTCTCTCCCCCCATCCGCTCCCCCCCTTCCTCCCATCCCCCCATCCTTCCCAGTTCCTTTTCGTACCTTCTTGCAAATTTTTCCAGCTCCAGAGGACTGGATAGTTTAAATCTTTTTTTCCTTAAAATAGAATGAAATCCCTTCCGGGAATTCCCATCTATATTGGATCCCATTTTTCTTCAACTGGTTGGTTAATTTTTTATAACCATCTCTCCTTCTAAGAAATCTTGAAGGAATCTCTTTAAATATAATAATTGGTTTTCCCTGAATACACAACTTTTTGTTATAGTTCTGTTTCAGTACTTCATTCCTCATGTCCAAAGAATTGAACATAACTAATACGTCTCCTGGCAGTTTCTTCTTTCTAGCTTTAGCGGATTTTACTTTTATCCGAAAGATGTTTGCTATTGAATATCCCATATCCTCTTCTTTCATAGCTAACCAAGCTGCCAGTTCTTTAACCAGTTTAGATCTTATATTTTCATTTGGGTCCTCTGGGATCCCCCTGAATTTCAGATTTGATTGTTTCTGTCTCATCTGAGTCATTGCCATACTGTCCAACAGTTCTTCCTGTATTTTATTTATCTCCTTGACCTCTATTTTAAGCCTATCCATATCCTTCCTACTTTCTTTCATATCTTTTTGCACCCTCTTCATTGAGTCCTCAAGAACTTTGGATCTTACCGTCAAATCTTTTACTTTTTCTGTCAGCTCTCCCACCACCCCCTCCAATCTCTTATCCAATGTATCCTGTACTTCTAATAACCTTTTCTCGATATATTGTTCATTATGTTTAAATTCTTTCCTTATTTCCACCATTAAGCTGTCATAGTCCTTGATTTCTTTCCCTTCTTTCCCATTTTCTTGTCTGGATGGTCTCCTTTCTACTGGCATTCCCACCCCTTTTTTCATTTTGTATTTCAGCTTATATTAATTAACTAGTAAATTTTTTTCACCCCTAGAGGTCGCAAAGCTGAGATATTGACTTTCTCTAGTCTTCCGATGTAGTTCTTCCCATGTAGTTCCCCTCGACCCCCACACGGTGGCGCCTTAATTGCTTTCCAAGACTTAACTCTTAAAATACGAAAAATACAAAGAAGAAGAGGGAAGGAGAGGGGAGAACAACAACAAGAAACCGAGAAAAAAAGGGGGGAGGGGGAAGACACACAACCAAAAAGTTCTCAGGAACAGGAACAGGATACGAGGTGAGTCTCAATGCAAGAGCAGAAACGGGGAAGAGAGGCAGAGTCAAGTGGAAGGAGCTCCACGAGGAGAGGAGCTTCCCGGGGTAACGGAAGGTCTTGCCGAAAAGTCCTACTTAAGCCTTCCTTTCTTTTCCCCTTATCCGTTTGCCCCCAGTCTCTTCCGACTAAAGCGGTAATTCAATCGCTTAAAGTGCAGCGTCCATCTTCTCCTAATTGGTTGTTGTTGTGTACCACTTTAAAGAAGGAGGAGGAAACAAGTGTGAAATGGCGGCGGAGAGTCCCACTGTATTCTCAAACTCTCCTCATACAATTCATGTTCTCCTCCCAAACCTCCTTAAAGAGACGCTGCCTCTCAGCGTTTCAGTTCCTCTTATTTCCAGTTCAATTTTTAGTCCTTCAGACTCCTCAAGCATAAAACAATCACTGTTTAAACGTGGGAGGCAGAAATCACAGTTTAAGCACTATTTAAAACAGGCACTGTTTAAACAGGCAAGCAAGAGGGTTGATTGCAGGGTCTCACTTATGTGTCCCAAACAAGTCGCTGGCATAACGCACTCCGACCTGGACAAACAAAGAATTTCCATTCACTTCTCTCTAGTCCATTAAGATATTTTCAGTCATTTTGTTGCCTCAGATTTCTTAGACTTTGTATATGAGGTCTCTCCGCTACACCCACTTAGCGGTTACTTTCTTACTTTCTCTCCTCTCCCAGCCTTCCGCTATACTCCATTTTACTCTTACCGCTGCAGTGGACTCCTTCTCCTTTCTCCCCACATCTTCTTATTCCGCTGGTTCTCTTGGCCAAATTTCTGTTTGTTGTTGCTTTCGTTGCCTTATTTACATCCAGCTTCTTAACTGCTATTGGAGGCTCACCGCTTTCACTCGGAGCCTGAGGCTTCACAGCACGGGGTTTGTTGCTTCCCCTCGTGTTGCAGCTCAAAACCTGTTAAAAACTAAAAAATCAGAAGAGCACACGCAGCACCGCCGGGTACTCTGTCCCCCAGGATAATCCTCCTGAGGTTTCGAGGTTCACGGAGCCTTCGTAATGCCTCTGGACCCCCGTGTTGTTCGAGACCCCCCGGAGGGTAGCCTCGCGCTCCTTTTTCGTGGCTGCGGCTCACCGGAAGTCTCAGGCCTTTTCTCTCTCAGCGGCCATCTTCTAATAACTGTATTTTCTTGAGCTTTCTCTAGAGAAGGGGCTGTTTTGTATATTGGAGCAGAATAGTGTATTAGCTCTCATGTTTTGTGTAAAGCAAGCCCTTGTTAAGTACCGTCAGCTGAATTGGGCTTGTGCCCAGATCTTAGCACACTAACCGATGAAACAGGTGAGGGTAACCTCTGGCCCTCCAGACGTTACTGAACTACAATTCTCATCATCCTGCCCATTGTCAATGCTGGCTGGGGCTGGGGAATTTCAAGGAAGCTTTCGACTTGCCCCTACCTACACCTACCTACCAACTGAACGAAGGAGCAAGAAAGCAAAAGGCAAGTTCAGAATTCCAGAGTTTTCCAAATTGTGGGATGTTGTAGGAATGAAAATCACAGCAGACGAGCAGCAGGTGTGATGAGAGGCGTCTGGCAGGGCAAGCCCTGGGAGCTCTCCTTTATTGAATATTACAAACATTGCCACAGGTGTGCTTGTGGCTGATTGGTTGATACAAACACAAAGAAACTTGTTGCTGATTGGTTAACATAAGCATAAGGCGGGAATTACATGTGAGAGGTGGGAATTACATGTGAACATTTATCATCGATAGATTAAAGGCTGGGAATGAAGCTGGAACTAGACAGGCATGAAACCTCCTAATTAAATTATAACTAAAGATTGATATAGCATAAAACAATTACTAATGATTGATCATAACATGAAAGAATACAATAATCAAGTTCTGTAGATGTGGTCAGCTAGGCATAAAGAACAGGTCATCATGAACTTAAGGTGAACTGAGCAAGGAGGAAATGTCTTGGTGTTTGGAACAGGTCTGTACAGTGTGTGCAAAAGCAGGGAAAAGATTATAAGCGAGACTTCCCAGAATGCAAGAGAAAGGAGGCAATGCTTCCCCATAATGCAACAGTTATGTGCAGAGAGAGATCTTATGTGCAGAAAGAGAACTTATGTGCAGAAAGAGAACTTATGTGCAGAAAGAGAACTTCCCTTCATCTCCCCCTTTCTTTTCTTGTTTGTGAGGTGTCCTGGGTAAATAAAGGCAAAAATACTTCGGGATTAGTGGTGTGCCAGCGAATGCCCAAAATAAGTTCGCCAGGGTCGATGGGACAAAAATATTTCGGGATACGTGGTCTGCCAGCGCATGCCCAAAATAAGTCTACCCACATCTCCCCAAAAGTTTACTGTTGGTGTTGCCATTTAGCAAAGTAGGCAGCGAGTAGTTTATTGGGTGGCTGAGGGGGAGAGAGAAGCCGAGAGAAAAGACTTATGAGGCCAGGAATGCATTGGAGGAAGCAACAGAACAAAATCAATATACATACAATGACAATGGCATATTGAAAAAGACTACGAAGCCAAGTAAAGTTTGGCAACCAAGCGGTAATCCACTGGGTGAAAGAATCCCAGAGGCCAGAAAAGCCAACATCTTGTGTAATGTGGTGTGTAAGATTTTGCAAATGAGAAATCTGGCTTTGAATGGCTTTAGAATTATCTGTGATATTAAAACAACACATGTCGGCCACTTGTTCACAGCCATAATGATGAAGCATCAATAGATAATCGACAGAAGCGCGGTTCTGCAGGAGACCATGCTGGAGTTCACTCTGCTCTTTATTCAGAAGATGAAGCGCTTGAGAAGTAAAATTCAGGGCTTTTGCTGCAGAACAAGCTAAAGAGTTAATGTTCCTACTATTGCGTACAGCCAATCCAGGAACTCCTAGGAGAGAAACAGCTAAAGAGATATATTCAGACCTACTAGGAAGAGAAATTGAATCGTCACAATCGTTAGTTAGTTCAACAGAGCGGCAATATCTAGAGCGGGACAAATGATGTTTTTTGGGTAATATGATAGACAAGCGGCTTAGACAGCAAGGTGTGCCATGGCTAATGTTTGCAGGAATGTAATTAAATGTATAGCCTGGACACGACCAGAACCAGCCTTCAGGCAGCTCTGTGTATTTATATACATAAGAAATATTTACATAATCAGAGCAATTAAAATTATCCTTGCCCATTGTCACACAGTTGGTTTTTGTGCAATTCACCATACGGGCACAAGTGACATTAAAAGAAGCCACGTACGGGGTTGATAAATCAATGGCCAAAGGTGGACATCGGCGCACTTGGTTACCCCAATTGTGGTAGCCGGTATAACCAAGGGTGCGGAGAGAATCATTTTGGGGTAGGGATGAATAAAACCAGGTATCATTTTGCAAATCAAGAGGGTCATGACAAACAGGGATAAGGCAGGAGCCAAGGATTTCACCTATGGATACCTGCTGGGTGAGGCAGAAGGAAGAAACATTAAGGGTCCTTGCGAAAGATTCCCACACATTTGTTGGTGTGAGGGTAATAGGAGTGGAGGCAGAAAGAGGTAGAAACAAAATGCTGAGAATGAGTACTATCATTGAATTAATGTTAAGGCAAGAAATAACGCACAAAAGCAAATTCTCAGGGGTTGCTTCAAGCTGCTTTTCCAGCCTAAGCTGTTCAGCCTGAGAAGAAAGTGATTTTATTTGGCCCCACGTCACTGGTCCATTACGATTTCCCCGCTTGCGAATCCTGGGGGGGCTGGACGTCGCATCCTGGGCGATCTGTAGTTTGCGGTCGAACTGCGGTATTGGATCCGGAAGAGTCTGTCGCCACGCCATGGTATAGGCGGATGCAGCGTGCGGGGACCCAGCAAGCACCCTGTGGAGTAGAAACTGCAGCGTAACCCTTCCCCCAGGTAATCAATTTTACTGGTTCACTCCATTCGTTGGAGGGTAATATCTTATAGCGGACCAGTGGGGCTGAGAGTATCTCTGTTTGTTGAAAATGTTTCTGCACGCGAGTATAGGATTGATGATCCTGTATGGAAACATTCAAATGGTTGAGAGTAAAGAGAACACTGGCCAACCAGCCTTCCTTTTCGGAGAGCGAGGCTGGGACTCCGGCCTTCTTTTCCTGTCGAAGTAAAGCAGTTTTTAAGGTGCGATTGGCACGTTCAACAATCGCCTGGCCTTGAGAATTGTAGGGGATGCCAAATAAATGGCGGATATTCCAAGTTTCACAGAACTGAGCAAAGGTTTTTGCACAGTACGCTGGGGCATTGTCAGTCTTTAAAGAATGGGGCTTGCCCATGACTGACATGGTACGAACTAGATGGTTGCAAACATGCTTAACCTGCTCACCCCTTTGAGGGGTGGCCCAAATAAAGCCCGAGAATGTATCAATGCAAACATGTATGAATTTCCAAGGTGAAAAGGGGGCAAAGTGAGTTACATCCATTTGCCACAATTGGTTGGCTTCCAGCCTGCGGGGATTTACACCAGGGCTGGGATGGCCAATCTGATTAGAGCATTGAGGGCATTGCTGGATAATTGCACGTGCCGCTTCCAACGGAATTTGGAACTGGCGGCTAAGGGCTTTCGCATTTTGATGATGGAAAGCATGACTTTCAATAGGAGAAACAGGCAAAGCTCTAAGCAAGGAATCCGCTTTAGCATTGCCATCAGTGAGAAAGCCTGGGAAGGGTTGGTGAGAACAAATGTGCACCACAAACAAAGGGTGGGAGCGATTAGAAAGGAGCAATTGTAAGGAAAGGAAAAGGCTCAATAAGTTGTCATCCAATAAAGGACTTACATAACTGCCTTGTAGGCGAGTTATGACATTTGCAACATAAAGACTGTCCACTACCAAGTTAAAAGGCTGTTTGTGCAGAGCTTTGACAGCAGCTGCTAACTCAGAACGCTGGGCAGACTTTTGTGGAAGAGTGTAAAGGCTGTGCCATTCCTCATTTTGTTGCCAGGCAACCACCCCCCTGGAGGGGGCACCGTCAGTAAAGACAGTAAGGGCATCCAAAGGGACAGGAGATAATATGGAAGAAAAAGACCGGGAAATTTGTTTGCTCATTTGCAGGCGAGGGTCAGCTGGGATATGGCAATCCACTTGGCCAACAAAATCTGCTAAAGCGCACTGCAAATCCATACTAGCGGAGAGAGCAGTTTCCCATTGTTCTAAGGGCATGGGCACAATAATTTGGCGGCAATCAACGCCAAAAAGGCTTTTGCAGCGACGGCGTCCCTTGCTGATGAGCTGAGCAAGGAGATCGACTAAAGGAGTCACCGTGTTCTTCGGCGTATGATGTAAATACAGCCATTCAATTATATGAACTTTCGATGGGCCTAACTGAATGATGGCCGCAAAGGGTTGGGCAGAGTCTGTCATTATGACCACATCGGGCAAAACATTAAGGATTGCTCGATCAACCCAGTGGAGACGCATGATTTCCTTTAACTGGGCAACAGTCTGCTGTTGAGAAGAGGACAGGGTGATCTTTGTACCAGGAGAGTGATGGCCTTTTAAAGCTGAAAAAAGCGGCCGTAAAACTTCAAGAGGGATTTTAAAATAGGGTCTTATTCAGTTGATATTGCCCAGCAATTGCTGCAACTGGACATATTTCATCGTTTTTGGAACATGAAGTTCAGGGACAATAGGAATAGAATAACTAGCTATCATTTTGTGTCCCAAATAATGAAAGGGAGAAGACTCCTGGACCTTTTCTGGAGCAATTTTCAAACCATAAAGTGACAAACAATTTATCAAATCATGTTTCCATTGGGGAGGGAGGTGTGGCCCACTCAAAAGCACGTCATCCATATAATGATAAATTGAGAGGTGTGGATACTGCAAACGGAAGGGCTGAAGGGCTTGATTCACATAATATTGGCACATGGTAGCGGAATTCAGCATTCCTTGAGGTAAAACCCTCCATTGGAATCTCTCTGTTGGCTGACTATTATTTAGTACAGGAACAGTAAAAGCAAAAAATTTACGATCCTTCTCCTGTAAGGGAATGGAGAAGAAGCAATCTTGCAAATCTATTATAGCCAATTGATAAGAATGTGGAATCACATTTGGATTAGGCAGACCACACTGCAAAGGCCCCATGGGTTCAAGGATTTGGTTTATTTTCCGCAAGTCTTGGAGAAATCTCCATTTTCCACTTTTCTTTTTAATGACGAAGACAGGGGTATTATAGGGGCTTACTGAAGGCTCTATATGGTCTGCCAATAATTGCTCATTCACCAATTGTTTTAAAGCAAGCAGCTTTTCTCCCGTAACGGGCCATTGTTCAACCCATACAGGAGTAGTAGATTTCCAGTTGAGGGGAAGCGCAAGCTTACTCATTAAATTGAATGGTAGCTTGTAATTGTTGCAGTAAATCTCTTCCCCACAGATTGAGATGGATTTTCAGCACACAGGGCTGGATGTATGCAATGGTTTCAGAGCTATCAGGCAGAGAAACAGGCAGCCACTGCACGCTTTTGGAAGAATTTTGGGGGCCACCCACACCCCAGACTGCAGAGGCAGACTCGAGGGGCCACGTGGGGTCCCAGCAACAACTAGAAATTACAGAAATGTCTGCGCCCATGTCAATCAAGCCTTCCAGAACTTTTCCATTGATTTTATACTTACGAAAAAGTTTCTGATGACCAATCTGCTGGATAACAGCTAACAGCTGTGGGGGAAAAGAAGAGAGCTCTTGCAAATTACTATCCATAATAGAAGCAGTAGGATGAGTAGGGAGCACCACCAAATGCGCCCAAGACTCACCCTTTTTTAACTGCATGGGCATATGGCTCCAAAATTGAACCATTATTGTGCCCACATAGTCAGGATCCAGAACTCCTGGAATAACCTGGATTCCTTCCTTTGCCGCAGAAAATTTGGGTAAAATTAAACCTGCGACTTTAGGAGGTAGTGGGCCTGCCAATTGGGAAGGCATAAGCACAATTTCACCAGGTAAAACAGTGTCTTTGGTCTCTTGATTGATCAAATCAATGGCAAATTCAGAAGGTGTATTTTTAGAAAGTTTGTCAGCAGCGGAAACTAAAAGCGGAAATCTCTCCATTTGCCCTGGCCCGAGGCTCTCTAATTGCCCTGGCCCGAGAGCGGGGCCGCAATGGAGTTTCCCGGACTCCTGCATTGATTTGCCCAATGATAGCCTTTTCCGCATTTTGGGCATTTTTTGGAAGGTTTAGCCTTGTTGGCAGCCCCATCCTTGTTGGCCCCCCCGCCGGGGGCCCTGCATTGCTTAGCAAAATGGCCAGGGCGCTTGCAGTTAAAGCAATTGCCTGTAGGCCTATTGGAAGCTTGGATCGCGCCAGCAAGCAAGGACATCGCATGACTCTGGCTTCCAACATCTGCACAGGCTTTAATCATATCAGCCAGGTCATATTTAACGCGATGGATGACGGACTGTAAAGCCTTTTTGCAATCTGTGTTAGCATTCTCAAAAGCCAATTTTTTCATCAACTCATTCTGAGCCGTGGTGTTATCAATCTGCCTAGTAACTGATTCTTTCAATCTATCTATAAATTGATGGTAAGGCTCCGAATGCTGTTGCTTAATATTGACAAAGGAGCTCAGCAGCTGGCCTGAGACAGGGACTTTCCGAAAGGCGCGCTGTACACAGGTCGCTGTGCGACTAAAATGTACAGGTGACAGCGTTGCCTGGGCAGCTATATTATCAAATGGACCAGCACCATAAAGTTCATTGGCTGTATGCTGTGGATCAGACAGGGCTGAAGTGTTATGTTTAAATTCACTTTCAAAAACTACATACTGAGCTGGGGACAATAACATGCGCATCAGATCCTTCCAGTCTTGAGGTAGCATAGTATAACCATTTGCTATTCCCTCCAGCATTCCTATTACATAGGAGGATTTTAAACCGGAATCAGCAATGGCTCTTCTCAATTCTCTCATTACAGAATAAGGAAGGGTCTCGTACAACACCTGTTGTTGCGCAGTGCCTGGGTTTGTGTAGGAAATAGGGAAAGCTGATGGGGTTGTGCAGGAGATAGGGAAAGCTGATGGCATTTCACCAGGCCACTCAGATTCCTCCTCTAAGGAAAGGAGACCTTTCTGCCTTGCCTGAGAAAGTGCAGCGCGGACAGGCAGGAGCTGGAGCAAGCGAAGGAGGGGTGGGAAGAGGGAGGGAGGAAAGAGGGGGGGAAGGAGTGGGCTGCTGAGACGTAGGGAGGGTTTGGCAGGGCTGCAAAGGAGGCAGAAGTTTAGGGTAAGGTGGGGGATTGTCTGCAACGGCTAGAAGAGCAGGGGCCGAAGGAGACGCCTGGGGGACCTGGGGTCCTAGGGGGACCTGGGGTCCTAATTTTGCAACGGCATCTGCACATTTCTGCCAAGTGAGCAGACAATGAATCGGAGCCCTTGGTTCTGCAAAAAGGGTTTTTCCGATCTTTTGCCAAGTCTCTACTTCCAAAGAACCAATTTCAGGATATGAAGGACATTGAAATGCGATCTCACAAAGCAATTGTTCAATCTCTTTTAAAGAAATATGCACACCCACCGCCCTTTGCCTAACCAACTGCAATAATTCCCTAGCATGTATCTTTTGCAGCTTAGTCAATTCCCCTCCCATACTCACGAAATAGCGCGCTAAGACTTTTCCAGTCGAAGTGAAGTATGAGGGCTGGCTGGCTGCTTGGCTGCGCAAGGGATCTGGCACGTCGTGGGGTCACCAGATGTAGGAATGAAAATCACAGCAGACGAGCAGCAGGTGTGATGAGAGGCGTCTGGCAGGGCAAGCCCTGGGAGCTCTCCTTTATTGAATATTACAAACATTGCCACAGGTGTGCTTGTGGCTGTTTGGTTGATACATACACAAAGAAACTTGTTGCTGATTGGTTAACATAAGCATAAGGCGGGAATTACATGTGAGAGGTGGGAATTACATGTGAACATTTATCATCGATAGATTAAAGGCTGGGAATGAAGCTGGAACTAGACAGGCATGAAACCTCCTAATTAAATTATAACTAAAGATTGATATAGCATAAAACAATTACTAATGATTGATCATAACATGAAAGAATACAATAATCAAGTTCTGTAGATGTGGTCAGCTAGGCATAAAGAACAGGTCATCATGACCTTAAGGTGAACTGAGCAAGGAGGGAATGTCTTGGTGTTTGGAACAGGTCTGTACAGTGTGTGCAAAAGCAGGGGAAAGATTATAAGCGAGACTTCCCAGAATGCAAGAGAAAGGAGGCAATGCTTCCCCATAATGCAACAGTTATGTGCAGAGAGAGATCTTATGTGCAGAAAGAGAACTTATGTGCAGAAAGAGAACTTATGTGCAGAAAGAGAACTTATGTGCAGAAAGAGAACTTCCCTTCAGGATGTAAACACAGGAGCAGTCAATGAGAACATTCCTAGAGTGTACATGTTAGAACATGGGGAGGGATGTCTGTCCAGCACGCAGGTAAACTTCCTGGGGACGGACTTCCTCCGCATGTGACCAGAGGTGGGTGTGGCCTCACCTGTGCAGGTAAATGATAAAAGCACAGGGCAGGCAGCCATCTCTCTCTCTCTCTGCCATTTTTCTTTCGAAGAAGAAGCATCTAAAGATGCTCTCTTGGCTCAGAGAGGAGGAAAGGACTATCTTGCTATAAGATAGATTCTGAATGTATGCAACCTTTTTAAGCCTGTCTGCCTTCTGGGATCATATTGTGAACAGAACGTGAGTAAACTCTTTTATGCTTTTATAAAGACTGTGTTGTGTCTTGTATTTTAAGAGGGAACAAAAGGGGAAATTACCAGAGTAATTATTATAGAGGTTCTAGCGAACCTGTGCACACGTTACCGTTGCGTACTTAAAGGGGGAATGTTTATAAACTCTGCTGATATTTTGGAAACTTGTTAGCACAAGTTGGATTAGGATATAATCTCACAATATATCCTCTCCTGCACCCCTGAACATTCCCACACAAATGCCATGGCATCTCAATGGGGCTCCCTTGCCAATTGATGGTAAAGCAAGCCTCATGCATGAGGACGGTTTTTCGAATGGATTTGAATCACACTTGGACTTTTTCCTAATTCAAGATAGTGCCTCACGGAAGCAGGGAGCTTTGCAGAGTCCTTTGGAGACTGTGGAAAAGATTGCGCAAGAGAGAGGCTTGGCACCAGAAGAAATTCAGAACTTGCTGAACATCGCACTCAGTGCCAAGCTTGGTAAAGAAAACATGTTTTGGCTTCTTCTCTTTCCCCTTGGCAGCAAAGTATGTCAACGGAGCTGCATTGCCCTCCCTTCTCCCTTAACAAGAACCGGGGCTGCTTCGAGCTTGTGAGAAATTATCAAGAGTGAAGATGTTCAGAATGTTAAGCAGTGTCTTTCAAGGTCTTGCAGGCACAGTAATAAGCACTAGGCTACTGAAGACCCTGATTCCCATTTCCGTAATAACAGAGGGTTCTCTTCTTTCAGCTGTGTCTTGGCTCTGTGCTCGCAAGTGTTCTAGTGACTTTCAGGTAACTTGGAAAGCATGGGAATGATGTCTTGGTTCTGAAGAATGATATTTCCCCCAGTCTGACTTAGTTATCCTGGTGATGATTCAGCTAGATGTTGTACACGCTGACCATATTCCAGAAGGGGTTGGTTGTCTTGGCCTTGCTTTGGCTTACTGAGATCTGTCTTCTCCCTATAGGTGCTCATTCTAAAATGGATAATTGTAACGTTTGACTTCATTGATCAGAAGGAAAATATGAATGCTCTCTATGGTTTCTTCTTCCACTTCTTACAATATGAGAAATTGGTAAGATAAAAAGGAATGTGTTATTTTGAAGGAACTCGCTTTTATTCTGACATTAACCCAAATCAAACAATAAAGAGTACTTTCCGAACACACAACAGGACACCATGTGAAAAGTGGGGCCTTACAAATACCTCTCCCATTTCCTTCCTTTTCCTGTCTTGTTCCTTCCCAATGGGCGCCGGTCGCAGCGCCCCCCGGGGGCACGGCATGTTCAGGCACGCAGGCAGGCAGGCAGGCAGGCAGGCAGCTATCTGATGTCGATCCCACCCGTTCCTCCCTCCACCCCCCTCAAAGACAGCCGCGCAGGCAGCTATCCGATGGAGGGAGGGGGGGGGAATCCTGTTCTGCATAGCTATCAATTCGGGTGTGATAGTCTTATGTTTGCATACTTATGGGAAAATAAAACTAATTTATTTTAGAGCTTGTATTTGTGTGTATTCATGGTATTATTTGTAGACCCAGTAGATGGCAGTGTGGTGTGGAGAGTGTTTTTGGCAGCTCGTGAAAGGATAGAGGGTGGAACGTTGACCGTTCAAAGGCACTATAAGCAATATATATATATCTCCACATTTTCCTAGCTACGTTTTCCCATAAAGGTATACACTCGAATACATTTGTATCAAATACATTTGGAACAAGTGATTGTTACATTTAAGGAACATTCTCTAGGCGATGAGATTGGGGGGAAATACAAAAACCCATTTGGATACATTTAGAAAAGTACAGCATTTTGAGGAAAAATACATTTCAGTCGAAAACTACATTCAGATCCATTCTTAAAGTCAATGAGAAAGATACAGCAAAAAGGATACAATTTGATACAGCGAAAAAGGATCCATTCCCCAAGGCACCGTTGACCTTCTTGTAGGGTGTGAAGGCAGAATATGATCTATTTGATATTGGTAGGGTCCTTCTCCTTCATTCCCCTCTCTGACCCTGACTCTCTTACAACACAGGGACCATCCCAGAGTGTGGGCACAACTTCTGCCGGTCCGGCCTGATCCAGTGGAGCGGGGCAAAAAGGAGGCTGGCTTCCTGTCCTCAAGGCCGAGTTGGAGTCCAGAGAAGGAGCCTCGTCCGCAATCGGCAATTGGCTACCTTTGTCGAAGTAGCCAAGACTCTCAGTCTTCCAGAGGGAAAGGAGGAGTCTGTGAGAAGCACCAGGAGCCCCTGAAACTCTTTTGCAAGGAGGATGAAGCCCCCATCTGTGTGGTTTGGGGCAGATCCAAGAAGCACCAACACCACAAGGTGATTCCTCTGGAAGAGGCTGTCGAGGAATACAAGGTACCTTGAGGGGGAGAAATAGCTGTGTATTCTTCTTGGCAGGTGATCTTCTTAATTCTCAGATCCAAAGTAGGCATGGTATTCATTGGTGGTTGTTTATTACCTTAGAAGCAGCCAAGGGGAAGCCTGAGGGCTTCTGGGATGGCTGGGAGGAGGGAGTCAAAGTCTTTCTCTCTGCCAGGGGGGCCAAGGGATCTTCCCTTGAAATACAGCAGCTTCAAAGATTTGGGTTGGGACCATGGCAGGGAGAGAAAGGGTTAACCTCATCCACATCCCCCAGGAAGGTTGCTTTGTACATATTTAGAACACTACAAATGTGAATTGCACATGTCTCCTTTGGCTAGCAGGATGCCTCCTCAATACCCTGCCAAGCAGAGAGCAGCAAGGGGTCAGCTGCAAGGGGGTGGGGACTGGGGGCTCATTTTCCCTTCTGGGGTACCTCAGAGCCCATATAGAGTCCTTTGGTAGCTTCTCTATCCGTAGGAGAAAATAACACAGGCCAACCAGAGAATATTGAGAAGCAAAGCAGCTAGTAAGCCAGATCTTTATTAACTGTTGCAACAGGGTGCTCACCCCCCCCCCCCACACAGGAGGGAGGAGGAGACCTCAAACCAAGTCCTTATATAGACATTTGAAATTGCCCACCTGGAACCCAAGACCACCCCTCCATACATCATACATACATCACAGAAGGGGCGGCCTACAACAGACTCCTGTCTGGCAGGAAACCTGTTGATGGGTTTACCTGGCTGTTCATGGATTTAACTGGATATTCTTTTGTGATGATAACTATTTACGGTATTTATGTATGTGTTCTGTCCTCCCCCCCCCCCCTCCAGCCAATTACTTTGCTATTATAGCAAGACCACTGGACCCAAGAAGCCAGTATAATATTCATCTCCTCTCTTTGTGTCTCAATCAAAGCTGAGTTTTCCCTTTTCTTGTCAGGGAGAGATCTGTCGCCGCCTGGAGATTCGGAGGAAAGAGAGAGGGGAAATTCTGGCCTATCAAGCAGACCTAGACAAAGAAAGCAAAGACTGTGAAGAGAACCTGAGCTTACAGGGTTAAACAGCTCAGAGTGTAAACTCTGCCTACTGTTGGGAGGGGGGAGATTTGTCATTTCCGAGAGTCTCCAGCCTTTGTTCTCTCTCTACTTTCGCTTTTGAGGAGAGTGGACGTGTTTTCACGATGCTGTTCGACAATGGATAGTCTGCTGTAAATAAAAACTGCTTCTAGCTGCTAATATCCTGAGTGGACTTTATTTAAGCACACTGAAGGAAAGCATTTGAGTTTGCAGCTTTCTCTGGCCGCTGCTTATCTCTGTGTGTTGCTCAGAGCCTTTGGAATGTGGCCTGTGAAGTCCGGAGACCTGGCCGGTAGCTGCGCAGCCGAAGCGGGCTGGACGCCAGGCTTTATCTGAGCAATAAATCTCCTTCAGAAAGACCTCCTTGGAAGTGTTACTATTGTTACTAGTGAGGGAACAAGCACTTCAAGAAGCAAGTCCGGATTGAGGAGGGATGGGGAAAACTGCCCATTTCAACTTCTCCCCATTTCTCCTTTCTCCATATCGGTTTGCTATTTATTTATTATTCTGAAAATGAATCAAATGCTAGGGTGGCTACCTTCTCGTATAAATATGTTGATACGTACTTTACCCTCTGTCAGAGCTGCCTCAGGTCCCAGCTCACAGAGGACCAACGCCAGTCCATTGTTATATTAAATAGTCTTTATTGAAGTTCAGTTTCTCATTTACAGCCACGGCGCGCAGCTCTACGTCTTAAACCCTAGACCGCTGAAGCTCCATCTGAGTCTCCTCCCCCCAGAGACAAGTTTAAGACCCTAGCCTTTCTCCACCTCTTTCTCTGCTCCCTCTTCCTCTGGGTCCGCCTGTCCGCCGGGGTTTTCCCCTTTCTAGACTCTTCTGACGCTGACTCCCCCGAGTCTTCCCCCTCCCTCCGGCGGGCTTTAGGACCTGGTTCCCAATCCGGGCTTCCTGCTGTCCCGCGCGCCTGTACATTTGAACTTGGCGCGCGCGTCCAGCCTGCCACCTTCCTTCTGACCGTTATACTGCTCCTGTCACTGCTCCCCTCTTCGGGAACGCTAGCTGGGCCTGACTCCTCCTCCCTGCTTGCCGGAGGAGACGCTGACTCTGACCTATGGGACTCTTCCCCCCCACTACGCTCTGGTGGGGAAGCTGGCCCTGATTTCCAGCTGCTGCTCTGGGAGTCTCCGCTGGCCCCCTGCTTCTGGTGTGTCCCCCCTGGGACCCCCCTTGCCCTGGCCATCGGCGCCCCCTTCTGGGAATCTTCTGATTCACTGGAGAGGCTCATGGAATCTCTCGGGTCACTGTCATTCTGCCCTCCGCTGCCCTCAGATTCCTCCCCCTCGCTCTCCATTTCCTCTCTCCCCTGTGCCTCTGCTCCTGAGCCCCTGACACCCTCATAAATACATTTTTTGTGAACAATACCTGGCTGGGTCAACCCTGAAAAAGTCAGAGGTGTGAATTTCAAAAGATTGCTGTTTTTGTCTCCATATTTTTCCAAGAATTGCGAATTAGGTAAGTTCACCTTTGAATGCAGCTAAATGGAGTTTATTTCCCATTGTTGTTTATTATGTGAAAAGCAGTCAAGGAGAAGCCTGAGGACTTGTGAGCTGAGAGGGCGGAAGCAGTTCAATTCAAATCCTAATTCTCTTGTTGATATTTTGAAGGCTGACCATCTTCCTCCTCCGACCTCCTCACAACCGGAGAGGCTGAAGACTGTGGAGAAGTTGAGACAACTGCGCCAGTTCCTGGAAGAAGAAGAAGAAGAAAAGTGTCTGCTGAATTACGTGGAAGAGGTGGAGAAGGAGATTGCAGGGAGAAGGGATGAGCAGCTGGCCAGACTCTGCAGGAAACTCTCCTCTCTTGAGAGGATCATCCAGGTGATGGAGGAAAAGGGTCAGCAGCCAGCGACTGAACTGCTGCAGGTAAGACGGCTCCAGGAAAAGGCTGCCTCCCATCCTTTCTGTGCCCCTTTCATGTACGCAAGGAGTGTAGGGGCTCAGTTGACGGAGCCTCGAGTCAGCTTTGTAATGGACAGGAACACCCCAGAGACCTGGGATGCTGAACTCACCTGAAGGCCGACTAGAGATTCTTCAGTCTTCTTGAGGGAAGGGGAGGGGATTTTCTGCTCCTTGCTGATGATTTGCCTCCGAATGCCTTCCCGCTGGGCAATGCTGCCTTCCTGCCCTGCCCTGGGCTTCGCCAAGGATGCAGTCAGGCCTCCTTCTGACATGAGCCAGTCTCTTGACCAAGCTTCTCTTCCCATTCCCTCCACAACTTCTGGGTGGATCCCCTTCCCCATAGATCCTGATCGGCCCAAAATGGTGCTCGGTAACAGTGAGTGACCAAAGAGCAAGACAGAGGGACTCATCCAGACTGCGCCACCTTCTCCACTCACAATCCCATATGGCCAGACGTACAAGTGCTTCTGAACGCCCTCTTTAAGGAGGCTGAGAAGACTGACATACTGGCAAAGGCAGGAGAAGCCCTATGACGGAATGATTACCAGATGTCCCCATCTCCCGGGGACAGTCCCCGGATTTACAAATCTATCCCCAACAGATTGTAGATTTGTAGATTTATTAGTAGGGAAGGAATGTTGTGTGATTGGTTCAACGGCCCAAGACACATCATATGGGGACTTCCGGCGAGGCAAAATGGCGGGTGCCAGGGCAATGAGCAGCTCCTGAAGCCAGCCAGAGCCAAGTGCACTACCAGGCTGGCTCCGGGCTGTTGAGACTGCCGCTACTGCTGCCACTGCCGAGGGGGAACCAGGGATGCCCGGCGTGTCAACTGGGGCTCTTTCTTACTCCAGCCTTGGCGTGCAGATCCCGGGTTCAGCCCCAGATCTCTGGAGCAGAAAGGCTCTTGGGCGTGAATATGAAAGGCAGCATCTGTCAGAATAGGTCATACAGAGCCAGTACAGATGAACGTGACTATTGGTTCGCTTCCTCGGCATCCCAGAACTGTGAAGGTTGCCTCAACTGTTGAGCAGCACAGCTAAGGAAGAAGGAGTGGCGTGTCTCCGGGGGGAGCATAGCTCCCATTCCCTTCCAAACACACAGACAGGACAGTGTGGTGGCACCCAGGGAATAGTTGCAGCAGCCGGATGGCTGGCTGAAACACACACCATTGCACTCTTTTTGAATGGGATTCAATCTGAATCAGCCAGTTAGTGAACTTGGTGCTCCTGTGCAACAAACCCACTACAAAATTGCTCTTTCCCTCACACTTCCAGGTCCCTCCAGCTGGGCTTTTTGAGTGTGATGGGTTTTTCTCACTCCAGAGCAGTTTGTGTTTAAGCTGAAGGTCAGCAGGAAAGCAAGGGAGACTAAAAAAATTGCATTTGTTAATAAAATAAGGTTTTAATAACTCTAATAATGACTAACTCTGTGGAAATGACTGCAAAAAGAAAAAAAGGAAAATCAAGGCTTTCGACTCTTGCTTTCCTGGAAGAAGATCAAAAGACTCCCCTGGACTAGAAGAGACATCTCATTAATGCCAAAGAACTTTGGATATCTGCTTTGGAGGTTTCTGATGCAGTATTAATTTAACAAGGAGCCAGGAGTGAAACCGAAAGTAGACTGACCAGCTAGCTGAATCCAATTATATTGCTATGGGGGTGGGGGAGGGGAAACCTCTAACATTTTACTTTTCGATACTTGTACTTCCAGGGTGAATTGAATGGGTTGGGGGGGTGGAGGAGAGGCAGAAAGAAGAGCTAACTTGTCCGTGGCTGGGGGGCGCAATCTGGACGGTTCTGCCGGGGCGCAAGATCACCTAACTACTGCTCTGCGCCTCTGGACCAGGGGTGGATGCTGCTCATTGGGACTGGGAGGGTGGAAGGCAAGGAGGCCAACAGTAGGTGGCGCCAGAGCCAAGGAATGGCAGAGCCAATGCGTTCTGTATCTGAGATGGAGTGGGAAGGGGCTGGCGGCCACCCCAGCCATCCCCTGTCTGCCCTCATGGACCGGCCAGAATCCACTGGGCAAATGCTCATCTTGCCAGAGTCTGGGTCTTCTGCTGTTGCTCTCTCAGAAACCGTGCCCAGGTGAGATGTTTCATTTTTCGTAGCTGCTTCATCCCTGAGGAAGTTGGAGGTGACGCAACTCCTGCATCTCTGATGTGGGAAGGTTTGGAGGTATTTCAAATTCCCCCCCTTCTCCCTTGGCTCCCTGGAAAGAAGGCATCTTTACAATTTGAGTGCATTTCACAGGCCAGGAGCCAAGCACCCCTTCCTGAGGGGGAGAAGAGGCCCAGAGAAGATGAGCCCTTCCCAGCCCAAAGACGTTCCCCTGAGATTCAGCTTCTGGGCTATGGCTAACCAGGTTAGGAGCAGGAATATTGGGAGCGGGAAGGAACTGATGTCATCTGCCAGAGCAGCTGGCTAATTGAAGGGAATGAGGTGATAACAAGGCTTTCAAATCTGAACTCTTGTTTGCGGCTGATTAGCATAGAGGGAGGTGGAGAACAAGGGCAATCGGAAGCAGACTCTGGGTTCCTTCTCTTTGTTCAGGTTCCTACGTCACACCAGCAGTTTAAATGGCAACACTCCTTTGCAAGATTGTCCGCCTTTTTAATTGCTGTTATGGAAAATCAATAAAATGATAAGTTGCCCCTGCCCAAGGGTTGCATGACATCTGGCTGAAGACTTTTTGTGCTAAAACTTGAAGCTATGCTGGTGTGTGTGTGTGTGTGTGTGTGTGTGTGTGTTTGTGTGTCCGTCCATCCATGTGGCCGCTGTGTATTCAACATTCCACCCCCTCCAAAGCATCCTAAGAACCTTACTTTTCCTTTCACAGTGCTACGATTCCCAGCACCCTTAACAAACCATTGTTCCCAGGACTTTTTGGGTGTGGGTGGGAGGAGATGTGCTTTACATGTGCGGTGTGCAGGCATCTCCCAGCACATGTGTGGGGGGATTCAAGACTAACTCTTATGCTTTTCTTCCTTAGACCAGCTTGACGTTGAAAAAGAGGTTCTCTGGGTTGAGGAACACACGCCATTTCACAGCGAAGCAGAACACGGGCCGAATGGTCACTCTGCCATTGCATTTGGTGAAGTCAGACTGGCTTTGCAAAGGAGCTTGCCCCTGAAGCCAGTTGGTTGCCTGCCTCTGGCTGGCTGGCGGCTTGGCACCAGCAAAACACAAAGAGACAGCCCCATGCAACCTCACACCCAAAGATTTCTGCCCATGCTTCAGACATGCAGCCCTAAGAGCAGCTCTGACTCCCACTCTAGGCCCCTCTGCCCCAGTCTTCCTCCTGATGTAGGCTACAGGATCTGGGAAGTCTGATCCAGCTTTGAGGTGTGGTTCCATATGGCCGTTAGTACTGTTCTGTTTTTGCCAGAGAGCCACGTGGTAAGGAAGATCTCCAAGCACGCTTCCTAGGAGGTCCTCTTTAATCCTCAGGTGTGCCCACAAAGGCATGATCCAGCACCCTCATGCCACAGCTGCCTCTGGAGTGACCCTCCCTCCGGTAAGAGGTGTGCCGCACAGCTGAGTGCCTGGTTGTTTGTGTAGGGCGGAGGCTGGGAATCTTGTGGGCTCCCAGATATTGCCAGATCCAATGGCCTTCTGCCTCAGCCAGCATGGCCGACGGTCAGGGGTGATTGAATTCAACAACATCTAGAGGGCCACACAATTCCCCATCCCTGGTCTAGTGAATTTGAGGTTCTTGGTTTCTCTCCCTCTGCCCCCTTTTGCCTGGAAAAGCACTTTGGCAGATTCCTTTGGAGGATTTGGGTGTGACAAGCTGTAGCAGCGCACTGAATAAAACAACTCTGAGAAGCTGAAACACCGGGCTGTTTTCTTTTCTAATCAAAATATTCACTGTGCAGTTCACAGGCACAAAACACAATGTTGATATTGTCCAGGAAATGGGTTTTCAGTTGGAGGGCATGGGTTGCGTGAGAGCATGTTGTGCGGGATAACCAGTCTCATATAACCAACATGCTTCCGTCTAATTAGTGCATGAAGGGGTTAACACCATAGAGTAAGCTGTCCTGCCATCTTAGCCATGTCTCTTCCCCTTACCTTGGGAGTGAGTTCTGATCTATTCTGGTATTCACTTCTTCAGCGTTTAATGTACTGTAGGTTTTTCCTGATTTTATGGTTTTATCTTTCTGTAAACGGCTTTGATGTTTCTTACCATCTGGTAGTGTATAATTTTTATGAAATAAATCAATAATTTTGAATAAATAAATAAATAAATAGGAAGATGTAAAACCACAACCTTCGAAATGAAAGCTACTGTGCCTCCAGGCGGATGTTGTTGCCTGGAGGGGGGCCGTATTCTGCAATGTGCTATCGATGCAATAATAGTGCAGCTTTCTAATGGACTGTCCACGCAAACATCATTCTGCTTTCTCAGTTGCTCTGCAATGCTTCGCCAGGGTTACCACATCATGGCCCCCTGGGGGTGCGCTCCTGTGTTGTAGCTCAGCAAAAGCAGGACAAAATTCCTCTAGTATGGCTCACAGTGAGGGCTGCTGAGACTTGGGAGAGATATTGGAGGCCAAAGAGTTTGCTTTTCTGCTCAGTACAGGGGATCTTGCCAGCTCTTCACCCCTGACTGGCCGAAGATGCCCATCTCTCATCCATGCAGCTCCACAGCGTGCCTGGATGATGACTCAGATGGAGCTGGACACACCATTCCTGAAGGATGCAATAATCTTGCAATTGTGGTGGACCAACTACATGTCATTTTGTTCTGTGATGCGTCCCCTGTGCTACTATATTATTATCAGCCAGAGGGGCCCTCTTGAGCTATAAAGTGCAACTTAAGTGGGACAAATCCCCCACCCCCATTACATTTAGATGGATTTAGGGGAGTGCAACTGGTTTGGTCACACTGGCGTGAAGCCTTGTGGGCCCCACAGGGGACACCGCAACTATGATGTTGAATAGACGTTGAGAGGCGTGGGGCACTGAATTTTGGCATGGTACAGGGCTCCCCTGGAATTTGAGATGCCATGGTTCACCACTGAAGAACATTTGTGGTATGAAAAAGGTACCTGGTTTCAGCTGGAAGTTAGGGGGCACTGGTTGGAAGGGTCGGAGTATGTCTGTCCCGAAAGCTTTGCAGGCACGAACAGTACTGAATACAGTCTTGCATATAACTGCCCTCCTACTGTCATGAATAGAAAAATCTGTTTTACAGAGGCTGTTTAGCTTGCTCTTTTTACCCCTTTACTAGACAGGCTGTATTTCTGTGCTGTTTTCAGAGTGGGGAATGCCCATTCCTTCATGGCCAGCATGGAAACACAGAAGGCTAGCCATTTAGGAGGTTTGCAAAGAGGACAAGGGTGTTACGGGGTAATCTTCTAGCAAACAAGCTTGGCACAGCAGATCTGACAGGTGGTTTTCTGCTCCCGGAAAGCCAGCCTGGAAACCAGGTTGCCAGGTGAAGGAAGAATGCAGAGATCAATCAACTCACTTGCCTTCAAAGAATTTCTGGTTGCCTGTGGCTACTGGGATAGTGCTTAGATATCAGGCTGGCTGACACATCTTAAAAAATACAAGGAAAAAGCTTTTTTTCTTTCATTAGCAAAGCTCCTTTGGGGCCCCGAATAGCTAAGCTGAGGAAGAAGTGGCTGGTATTACTTGTTTGTTCTTGGTTTTGATCTTGCCTGCCCTTGCACACTCCTGTTGTCTTTGCATATTTAACCAGCACGTCTGTTCCGATTGGAGTCCTATTCCTGCAGTTCCACATCCTTCTCTTTGGCACTTTGGCATTCGGTTCCAGGAGCTGGACCTGAGCGCAGAGGCTTTCTTCTACTTGGACTCGACAAAGGAGCAAGAGTGGCTGACAGCTGTGGAAAAGGCTTTGCGTTCCAAATCCAAGTACAAGAAAGTAAGTCCAGCCCCACCCATTTCTTCAGCAGCCAGACAGCTGTCAGGAGCTGGAGTGAGGAGGAGGAGGAGGAGGAGGTCAGCAAGAAAAAACACCTGGTGTCAGTGGTGTTTTATTCAAAAGAAGCCAACATTCTTTATTCAAAGAAACCCAAACCGTGCAGGCCTCGTGATCACAGAAACCTTTCCCAACAGGTCTTGCCCCAGTGAGGTAGTTGTGAAGGCTGAAGGTTGCTACCCTCCCACCACTCTCTGAAGTCTCCTCCTCCCCCTGGTCCTTCCCAAGCAACCTGAGACTCTGACACCTTGCCTGTCTTTGCTCCCTCCTCTTAATTTCTCTGTGTTCTGGGAGACCAGCAGGGAGGGGAGCTGATCGCAGCAGGATGGGGAGACCCCCTGGCTTCTTCAGCAGCCTGCCTGAGCTCTGCCTCTTGACCCCCGCCTCCAGCCTCCACTTCTGCCTGGGATTCTGGGCTGCTGTTTGCCACAGAATCTTCCTGCCCTCCTGCCTCTTCAGTTTCCAACACCTCCTCTTGCTCACAGTCTGCTCCCTCTTCTCCCTCGGACGACCCCCCACCAGTTCCCTGGCTCTGAGCCTTCTTCCCTTGGGGGATCCCCAGTTGGTTCCCCCTGCCACTCCTATCTGCATCCAGCCGGCCCAGGACAGCAAGCAATGAACAGAGCTGGTAGACATCCCAGTACCTTGCATCTTCTAGGTGCAGCTGGTGCGTCTAGTCGGAATGATGTTGCTCATCTTTGTCAGGAAGGACCAGCTCAGCCGCATCAAGGAAGTGATGAGGGAGACAGTGGGCAGAGGCATCATGGGGAAGATGGGGAGTAGACCCTGACAGCGGAATTCCCTACATCGATCTTTCTGTCTGTCTATCTGTTTTTCTAATCTCTGCCAACCAGTTCCCCCCTCTTTCCTGCTTGCTCACTAACAGCCATCTTTGCTCCCCCCTTGCAGGGTAACAAGGGGTGTGTGGCCGTGAGGCTTGTCTGCAACAATACCAGCTTCTGCATGGTCAATTCCCACCTTGCTGCCCACGTGGAAGACTTTGAGCACCGAAACCAGGATTACAAGGATATCTGTGCCCAGATGAGCTTCCTGCCCACTGACCAGGGTCTGCCGCCGCTGACAATCATGAAACACGAGTGTGTTTTGAGGGCTTGGCGGGAGAGAGGGAGGGAGAGAGCCTTGGCTGATGTAACTTGCTGGTCTCCGCTATCTGGAGAAGCAAATTGAATCATGTTTCTGTAACTTTCCTGCCTGTGTGTAGCTCAGGGTAGGCAGCATTTGTTGTTGTTTAGTCGTTTAGTCGTGTCCGCCTCTTCGTGACCCCCTGGACCAGAGCACGCCAGGCCCTCCTGTCTTCCACTGCCTCCCGCAGTTTGGTCAAACTCATGCTGGTAGCTTCGAGAACACTGTCCCACCATCTCGTCCTCTGTCGTCCCCTTCTCCTTGTGCCCTCCATCTTTCCCAACATCAGAGTCTTTTCCAGGGAGTCTTCTCTTCTCATGAGGTGGTCAAAGTATTGGAGCCTCAGCTTCAGGATCTGTCCTTCCAGTGAGCACTCAGGGCTGATTTCCTTCAGAATGGATAGGTTTGATCTTCTTGCAGTCTATGGGACTCTCAAGAGTCTCCTCCGGCACCAGAATTCAAAAGCATCAATTCTTCGGTGATCAGCCTTCTTTATGGCAGGCAGCATAGTGCTCTCCAAATGTTGATAGACCAAAATTCCCATAATCGCTAAGAATTGGCCTTCTACAATAATCAACCAAGAGATTGAATGGAAAATTAAAACGATGAAACAGAAGAACTTTGAATCAGCAAATAGGGTAGGGAAATATTTGGCGTGGCAAATAAGAGAAAGAAGGAAACAAAATGTGATTTGTAAGATAAGGGAAGGAGAAAGGATGGTAGAGGAACCAAAAGAGATAAAAAAGATATTTCAAAAGTATTATAAGGATTTATATAAAAGAGGAAAGGAAACAGATTATGAAATAGATTGCTTCTTACAAGAACACCATCTGCAACAGATCTCAAAAAAAGAAAAAGAGCTATTAGATCAAAACATTACACAAGAAGAGATAAAGGAGGCTATAAAAAAGATGAAATCTGGGAAAGCGCCGGGGCCGGATGGCCTTCCGGCTAAATACTACAAAATATTAAGTGACCAAGTATCACCAATGTTATGTGAAGTGATGAACAATATAATAAAAGAGGGAAGGATCCCGAATACCTGGAAGGAAGCATATATTACATTGATTCCTAAAAAAGATGTGGATGCTCTGGAAGTAAAGAATTATAGGCCAATTTCGTTATTAAATAATGATTATAAACTGTTTGCTGACGTAATGGCAGAAAGATTAAAAAAGGTTTTAAACAACAGAATTCATAAAGATCAAACGGGATTCCTTCCAGGGAGACAACTAAGGGACAATGTAAGAAATGTGATAGACATTATTGAATATTTGGACACCAAAATAGATAAACAGGCAGCCCTGGTATTCATAGATGCCGAAAAGGCATTTGATAATATTTCGTGGGGCTTCCTGATGAAAAGTTTGAAATTTATGGGAATGGGAGAAAAATTTAGAAGAGGCATAGAAGCAATTTATCATGAACAAAAGGCAAAACTGGTAATAAATAATACTACAACGGAATTTTTTAATATACATAAAGGGACTAGACAAGGTTGCCCCCAGTCCCCTCTATTGTTTATAACAGTATTAGAAATACTCAATAAGAGACTGAGAGAAGCAACAGAGGTTAAAGGAATTAAGGTTGGAAAGAGGGAATACAAAATCAAAGCTTTTGCGGATGACATTGTACTAACACTAGAGGACCCAAAGAATAGCGTAAAAGAAGCCCTACAAATATTTGAAGAGTTTGGTGCTGTGGCAGGACTCAAGGTAAACAAAAATAAAACTAAAATGCTGGTTAAAAACTTAACTAAGGAAGAAACGACAGATCTAGAACAAAGGGCGGGAATTATGACAACTAAAAAAGTGAAATATCTCAGAGTGTGGATTACGACAAAAAACATAAATTTATATAAGGATAATTACGAGGCCACATGGAGGAATATAAAGAAAGACCTGGAAATTTGGGGGAGGATGAAACTATCCTTTTTGGGGAGGATAGCGGTTGTCAAAATGAATGTTCTGCCCAGAATGTTGTTCTTATTTCAAACTATCCCTGTACTTAAAGGTTTAAAGCAGTGTAAGGAATGGCAGAGAGCCCTGGCAAGATATATCTGGCAGGGAAAAAGACCGCGGATAAAAATGAAAATATTGGTAGACAAAAAGGAAAGAGGAGGCTTTTCCTTACCGGACCTGAGTCTATATTATGAAGCTGCGTCTTTATTGTGGCTAAAAGACTGGATAAGATTGGAAAATAGAGATATACTAGATTTGGAGGGCTTCAATAACAGGTACGGATGGCATTCGTACCTGTGGTACGAAAAGGTGAAGGTTCATAGGGGCTTCCTAAATCATATTTTTAGGGGACCAATATACCAGGTATGGGAGAGAAATAAAAATCTCCTGGAAAGGAAGACTACCTGGTGGATCTCACCATTAGAGGTGTTAACGATTAGGAAAACAAATATGGAAGACAAGAATGCCGCCTATGAAGAACTTATAAGTAAAACAGAACAAGGGAACAAACTTAGACCCTACGAAGAGATAAAAAACTTATTCACTGGCTGGTTGCAATACCACCAGGTGAATGATTTGTTAAAAGAAGATAAAAAGAAACTGGGTTTTGAAGATAAAAAATCTAAGTTCCACGTGGAGGTAGTCGAAAGTAAAAATAAAATACTGTCCAGGATATATGATATGCTACTGGAGTGGTACACAAAAGACGAGGAGGTGAAGGAGGCAATGATTAAATGGGCAATAGACATCGGCCATAATCTTGACTTTGAATGGTGGGAGGAACTGTGGAACAGTAGTATAAAGTTTACGGCGTGTATGGCACTGAGGGAAAATATCTGGAAAATGATATATAGGTGGTATCACACGCCGGTGAAATTGGCTAAAATGTATAGGTTAAAGAATAAAAGATGTTGGAAATGTGGTGAAGCAGAAGGCAACTTTTATCACATGTGGTGGTCATGTAATAAAGTGAAAGGCTTTTGGGAATTAATTTATAACGAGCTTAAAAAAATACTTAAATACACCTTTCCCAAAAGACCTGAAGCCTTTCTGCTAGGAATGATGGGTAAAGAAATTAGAAAAGAAGATAAGAACATATTTCTTTATGCCACCACAGCCGCAAGAATTATGTTGGCACAAAACTGGAAAACGGAAACCATACCCAGTATAAAGGATTGGCAGGTCAAAATGGTAAACTATGCCGAGCTTGCTAGACTAACAGGTAAAATACGAGACCAAGATGAACAGAAATTTCATGAAAATTGGAATAAATATTGGAATTATATCGGAACCAATTTGTAGAGGAAACTGGCGGGGTTGGAATAAATCTAACAGTGAGTGATTAACTTTTAAGAATAAAAACAAAATACGTGATTGTGGAATTTATTTGATACTTACCAAAAGGGTGGAGGGGAGTCCAGGGCTCGGCAGAGCCCGAAATATTATGATTTTCTTTTTCTTTTTATGATTTTTTGTATAATTTGGGGAAGGGAAATAATAAATTATGTAAATATGTACTTATATGTATACTGATATGCTTATTGGTATGTTTATTTGTATATTTTCTTTGTGTAATTTGAATAAAAATGTACTGGGGAAAAAAAAAAAGAATTGGCCTTGCTGACTGGGGCTCATGAGAGTTCCACTTCAGCAACACCAGGAGGGTGCAGTGTCGGCGATCCCTGCTGCTGCAGCTGCTCCACTAAGGTTTCTACTAGAGCAGCCAGTAGAGAGCAACATAAACCGAGTGGCAGAGATGTATTAGATTAGATTATAGCAAATGTGGGCAACTTCTCCAGTGATCGGGGTGGGAGTTGCAGTTTGTTAAGGGCAGTAACGCGAAAGCAGAGCGGCCATTTTGCACGGAGAAGGTTCCAGGCTCAGTCACCAGTGTGTGCAGATCGGGCTGGGCATGATCTCTGCCTGAAAGCTGCTGCCAGTCCATGTAGTCCGTCCTGAGCTTGATGGGTCAATGGTCTGCCTCAGTATAAGGTAGCTTCCTATGTTCCTGTGTACTACAGCAGGGTTTGGAGGGCCACAAGCGCCCTGCCCATGAATTAAAGAACCAGGGGAAATTCTAAAAGTCTTTGCTGAAAGGACATCAAAGCAGGGGCCAGGTGAACCTCTTTGGGAGATTATTCTGAAAGGTCGGGTGCCATGACTGAAAAGGCCCTGCCATACTTGAAAGAGCAGGAGTTCCCTGGGAAAGGGATTCCAGTCAGTGGAGAGGGAGTGCAAAAATAAGTGGGCCTTCTTCTGGTACCCTTTTCCCAAACCTTGAAACACTTGAAAGGCCAAATGGGATGCTCTGAATTGGGCCTGGAAGCAGTTCAAGAGCCAGTCTACTTCACAGAGCACTAGCCTAATATGATCATACTGCCCAATCCTAGTTATCAGTCTTACTACATATTGCAGGAAGTGGCAGCAGGCTGCCCCCCGACCCCCGACCCCGTGAGCTAGCCTGTAGCTGTGGTTTCTTTGCTTTTTTCCAGCACTGTCATCTGATCACTAAAAATGAGCTTCAGAGACTTCTGACCTACGACCAGGTGAGAGACATCTTTGTGTTATATGTGGTGGTTTAGGATATTGCCCTGTTTATTTCCTTTGTCTGGGATACCCCAGCCTAGGCTAGAGAAACCACTTTCAGACAGTTAGGAGCAAAGAACATAGGATGACTGTGACTTCTACAAATGCTTTTTAAGGTTGCAGGTTTGTGCAACCTGAATTAGAAGCAAGTCCCAATTAAGTTGGAGGGTTGCCTTGGAATAAGTAGGACTGCTCTGCAATTTCCCAGTTAGAGGGCTTTCCTAGCTCAGCACACGCTCCAGATGTTGTTGGACTCCCATCAGCCCCAGCATAGCTGCTGTCCAGCAATATCTAAAGGTCTAAGGTTTCCTGCTCTAGGTTTTGCATCTGTCTGGAAAATCTGCGTTGCTCACATGTTCTTAGCAGCAGAGACTTCCATTAAGTCCAATTAAATTGCTGGTGCTTTTTGTTTTACATTTTTCTCTCCAAGCTTTGTGTGTTCATCATGTTGACGACCTTTCTCCCACTTGGCATAAGGATCATCGGTATTTTGTGTTGAAACAGAGGCCTGATTGCTGCACCTTACGGTGGATTTAAACTCTGTGAGCGTAGTCATGCCTTAGCCCTTTGAGAAGGATGCTGCAAGGAAGGCAAGGGGGGCAGCCTCAGACTTCCAACATATGCAAAACCATCATAAAACATTAAAAACTTCCCTAAAGGCTGTATAGTTACTTATCTCCTTGACATCTGACGGGAGGGTGTCCCACAGGGCAGGTGCCACTACTCAGAAGGCCCTCTGCCTGGTTCCCTGTAACTTCGCTTCTCACAGTGAGGAAACCGCCAGAAGGCCCTCGGTGCTGGACCCTGATGCCTGGGCTGAACAATGGGGATGGAGACACTCTTTCAGGGCTGAGGCCATTTAGGGCTTTAAAGGTTGGCACCAACACTGAGAATTGTGCTCAGAAACGTCCTGGGAGCCAACGTAGGATGCAAAAGGATGGTTTTGCAGTTGCTCATAGTGTCGGGGGTGTATTCTGGTGGTTGTTAACAGTTTGTATGGATTATTGGTACATATAACATTGTCTATTGGAGGTATGGCTAACCTGTGGTCTGCCAGATGTTACTGAGCTGCAGTTCCTGTTGGCTCCAGCCATCATGGCCAGTAATCAGGGATGATGGGAATTGTAGTTCTGCAGCATTGTGAGGATTTCAGCAGGTATACCCCTTTTTTTGCACTTGGCTAACCTACTAGTAGGGACGCGGGTGGCGCTCTGGGTTAAACCACAGAGCCTAGGGCTTGCCGATCAGAAGGTCGGTGGTTCGAATCCCCGCAACGGGGTGAGCTCCCCTTGCTCAGTCCCTGCTCCTGCCAACCTAGCAGTTCGACAGCACGTCCAAGTGCAAGTAGATCAATAGGTACCGCTCCGGCGGGAAGGTAAACGCTGTTTCTGTGTGCTGTTCTGGTTCACCAGAAGCAGCTTAGTCATGCTGGCCACATGACCCGGAAGCTGTACGCCGGCTCCCTCGGCCAATAACGCGAGATGAGCGCCGCAACCCCAGAGTCGGTCACGACTGGACCTAATGGTCAGGGGTCCCTTTACCTTTAACTTTAGCCTACTAGTACTTCACCTTGGTCTTCCAGCACAACAGTGGCTGTTAATAGACTCCATTGTCAGGCAACAGGGGGTCTTTTGCTTCTCTGCTGATAAGCGGTTTATTTTTGGCTTTAGCTAAACATTCAGCGTACCCAAAAGACAGCTTTTGCTGATTTCACAGAGGGAGAGATCAAGTTCATCCCGACGTACAAATTCGACTCTAAAACAGATCCTGCTTGATAGTTGAGCCTTTGTAAGTAAGTCCTCTCAATCATTCTTCTGCAAGGCTCCCCTAGCATGGAAGACGAAGAACAGACTCCATTTGAGGATCTCTCCCTCATTACAGTCGATCAGGTATATGAAGACGAGCAGCAAAATCAGTCCTCAGGGAATGTGCAGGCGACCTTGGAACGGACAGCTCACGGAAGAACCCCGACCAAACCTAAGAGGAGGCGTGTAGTGGTGATATGGGATTCCCTACTGAGGGGAACAGAAGCAGTGATCTGTGGGCCTGACAAGATGTCTCGGGAGGTGTGCTGTCTCCCCGGGGCTAAGATCCAAGATGTAACTGAACGACTGCAAGGAATCATAAAATCTCTCCAAGGCCACGATCATCTTGGATAACTCCTTCCTGCTCCTTTCCTTGTTGGTGTTTTAAATAATTAATAAACAAACAAACAAACAAACAAACAAACAAACAAACAAATGATTAAAGATTACAAAAAAACCGTGCCTTGTCTCTTTTGTCAAGTTGTGTTTTCTACAGATCAGTTTCATCTGTTGTGAGACATTAGTGTTGCATGCAGTGTTGGGTTAGGAAGATCAGAGGGGGAAAGAGGGGGAGGGTGGGGTCGGGTGGCAATGCTTCTCTTCTACTTAGTGTACAGGGGAAACTCGGGAAATTAGAATATCGTGGAAAAGTTCATTTATTCAAGTAATTCAACTTAAAAGGTGAAACTAATATATGAGATAGACTCATGACATGCAAAGCGAGATATGTCAAGCCTTTATTTGTTATGATTGTGATATTATGGCATACAGCTGATGAAAACCCCAAATTAACAATCTCAGAAAATTAGAATATGAAATGAAATCAGCAAAACAAGGATTGCAAATAGAGCAATATTTGACCTCTGAGAAGTAGAAGCATGCATATGTACTCACTACTTGGTCTGGGCCCTTTTTGCATCAATTACTGCCTCAGTGCGGCGTGGCATGGATGCTATCAGCCTGTGGCACTGCTGAGGTGTTATGGAAGACCAGGATGCTTCAACAGCAGCCTTCAGCTCTTCTGCATTGCTTGGTCTCATGTGTCTCATCTTTCTCTTGACAATGCCCCATAGATTCTCTATGGGGTTCAAGACTGGTGAGTCTTCTGGCCAATCAAGCACAGTATTCCCATGGGCATTGAACAAGGTTTTGGTACTTTTGGCAGTGTGGGCAGGTGCCAAGTCCTGCTGGAAAATGAAATCAGCATCCCCATAAAGCTTGTCTGCAGAAGGAAGCATGAAGTGTTCCAAAATCTCCTGGTAGACTGCTGCGTTGACCCTGGACTTAATGAAGCACAGTGGACCAACAGCAGCTGATGGCATGGCTCCCCAAATCAACACTTCACACTGAACTTCCAGCATCTGGCATTGTGTGCCTCCCCATTCTTCCTCCAGACTCTGGGTCCTTGGTTTCCAAATGAGATGCAAAAGTTGCTCTCATCAGAAAAGAGGACTTGGGACCACTGAGCAACAGACCAGTTCTTTTTTTTTTTTTCTTTAGCCCAGGCAAGATGCTTCTGACGTTGTTTCTTGTTCAGGAGCGGCTTGACAAGAGGAATATGACATTTGAAGCCCAGCTCCAGGATCCTTCTGTGTGTGGTGGCTCTTGATGCACTAACTCCAGCCTCAGTCCACTTCTTGTGAAAGTCCCCAACACGTTTGAATGGTCTTTTCCTGACAATCCTGTCCAGGCTGTGGTCATCCCTGCTGCTTGTGCACCTTTTTCTTCCACACTTTCCCCTTCCGCATAACTTTCCATTAATGTGCTTTGATACAGCACTTTGGGAACATCCAACTTCTTCTGCAATTACCCTTTGAGGCTTTCCCTCCTTATGGAGGGTCTCAATGATGGCTTTCTGCACAACTGTCAGGTCAGCAGCCTTCCCCAGGATTGTGCTTCCTACTGAACCCATTGCAGGTGTTATGGATTGAATAGCTACTGCACCTTTTCACAATATTCTAATTTTCTGGGATTGTTAATTTGGATTTTTTATCAGCTGTACCCCATATTCATCACCATTATAACAAATAAAGGCTTGACATATCTCACTTTGCATGTCATGAGTCTATCTCATATATTCGTTTCACCTTTTTAAAGTTGAATTACTGAAATAAATGAACTTTTCCACGATATTCTAATTTCCCGAGTTTCCCCTGTATGTGTGGGGTTTTGTGTCAGCATCACTTGTGTGGGTTCACTTACTCTTCCCTTGTTGCATTTCCTTGGTGGTGAGAGAGGTTGGGGGGTGACCTAGGGTGTGGTAGGTGGTCTTTGGTTGGCTGCAGGGAGATTTGTTGTTGTGTGTGAGTGGGCACCTAGGGTACAAATAACCAGAAACCTCCTCAAACTATACCTCCACAACTACAACCCCTCGTGGCGACAAATCAACAAATACCCGAGGAGATGCAACAACACCAAATGCTCCTTTCCTTGTTGATACGATGTCCCGCAGCCGAAGTAGTGTGTGAAATGATACGGCTCTGCCTGCAACTGTTAGGCCACCCGTATTTGTGTTATGGCTATGCTGCAAAGACTCCCTGCCTTCTCTTACACACACACACCCCATTTTGGTTGCGATTTTTATGTTGGAACCAGTGCTTTTTTCTATTAAAAAAGTGTTTGGGGTACTCTCATTTTGACTCAAGAAAATCACCATTTTATAGTTCAAATCGGGGAAAATAAATGCAGTACAGTAAATGGAGAAAAGTGCAAAGATTCACAAAATGTTTCGGGGTGTGCGTAGCCCTGCATCCCCCCAGAAAAAAGCACTGGTTGTAACTGAGACCTGTGGGTATAGGGTGGTATAACAACAACAACAACAAGGTCTGCCCCTCTCCTTCTCTTCTAGGTTCAGGCGACTGAGGGACATGGCAGCCCGCAAGAAGAAGGGGACCCGCAAAGTCCCCAAGAAGTCCAGGGTTGCTGTGGGCCCACGTGAGCAAATGCTTCCTTTTCATTTTGGAGCGTAAGGAGGGGTGGCCTTAATGCTCTAATACTCAACTGTGGAAAATAAGTAGAAATGAACTAACCTGCCCCCATGTCCTTTCCTTCTTCTCTTGTTGCAGATGGTTCAGAGACTGGCAGGGTCTGGGCATCGCCTGTGGTTAGTATTTGAGAAAACAGCACAGTACATACGAAATCCCTCACCCCCCATTTTGGCGGTCTCAGATGCAGAGAAGCCCTCCTGCCATGAACTGACAGCCTGACTCTTGCCATTTCAGCAACTGGAGAAGGATGAGATGTTCCTCTGTTGCGTGCTGGCCACTTGCTCGGAGGCCCGCCAGAGAGAAAAGGACAGGTTGAGGTACTCCAAGAAGATGGCCGTCAAGGCAATTGCGGTGAGGGAGAGGTTGCATGAGGTATCCAGGGGTGAGGGGGGCAGGAGAGCTGGGGATGGGATTGGGGGGATGCTGGGCAGAAGGAAGGCCTGGCGGGGTCTGGCCAAGAGAAGGGTTGTGCAGGCATTTGGCATTACATTGCCAATTCCTGCACTGAGTTTGGGGTTGGAGGAATCCACCTGATGTGATGTTTTCTCCCTCCGCCCTCTGTTCTCTATCAGGATCTCATGGGACGGATTGTGTGCTTTACACAGCCTGAATTGGTCCTTGCTACGGCACTGGAAGCCCTTTACCAACTGAGATATACCGGGTTTTTTGAGCTTGACGAGGAGCTGGCGGGGGGGGGGGGGGGAGGGGAGCAGAATGTGGAAAGGTGTTACCAGACCTTGCCACTTCAGTGAATTCGATTGGAAGAATTGCTTACAATTTCTTGGGTTTCTTGCGTTCAAAAAGCTTTATTCATGCAGCAACTATTTACAGGATGAGTGGAGATGTGAGAGAGAAAATAGAAGCTATATTGTCTAGAGATGACTGCGAAATGGCTCAGCTTTTAGGGGTGGGATTAACTAAGACCTAGAGGCTTGCAACCAAGTGCCAGGTAGACTGCCACATAAACAGTGCCCTCGTGTGTTTATTTTAATTTTAGTTTTATTCATTTTTACCCTGTAAAATAGATACGCTGCTTGATTGTCAAAAGTGGTTTAAGCTAACACATGCATTCACTAGAACTTCAAGAGAATGACATGTATTTGATGCTCCCCCCCCCCCAATATGAGGAAGACTCCAAGGAGACAGAGTCTAAAAAGGTTTCCCTCCTTCTCTCCAGCCTCATGAAGCCCAAATTACCACTGAAGCTCCACAGCCTGATTGTGCATGCCGCCTTTGCGGCGGTCATTGAGGTCAAAACTGAGCCCGACAAGCAGGTAAGTTGTTAGCCTTGAAATTTGACTTCTGTAGTTGTTGTTTCTTCTTCACACGCTTTAAGCATTGCTCCCATTGCTCAACATCTGATCTCTCTTTCCCCTGCTTGGCGCATCCTCTCCCTCATTGCCATTGCCTGCAGGAGTTAGAGGAACGCTATACTCTGATGCTGGGAGGCCTCCTCTGGGAGGCCCCAAGCACTAAGACCCTGAACTTGCTGATGAATGTAAGTATCTTGATGGCCTCAGTGGCTGTTTGACCTAGAAAGCTTTCATGGAGAAGCCGCCACCTAGCAGTGCACCTCTTGGGCCCTTCCCCTCTTGTAAGGCAAGCTGGCCACATGGACCAGCCAGCAAAGGCCCACTTGCCCAGACAGCCAAAGGAGGGCCTTGGATGCAGAGCTACAATTTGGGGCTGGAGGACATTGCCATTTTAGAACAGAAACGGATCTCTCTCTGAGAGTGTAAAGGGCTTCACAGTGGTCTGCCTCTTTCCCCCAGACCAGCCTCCTGATTCTGAGGTCCCCTTTCCTCCCACAGGAACTGAGAGGTTACACAACAAGTGCGATTGCAGCGGAGAGGCAACTGGCAGCCAGTGGCATTAGCTGGCTGATGTCCTGTGCAAGAAGGCTCAGTTGCCTGAAGGGAAGTCTCTCACCTTTGGCACCTTCACAGCCCCAAGAGGCTCCCAGAGTGGCTTGTGAAAGGATTCCCACAGGAGGAATCACAGTCTGGTATCAGGCGCACAACACAATGTGTGTCCCTGGGATGCCGGACAAGGCTGGAGACATTTCCTGCCCTCTTCCTTGATCTTACACTTCCACCTTGGGGCCAGGCAATAGAACTCACTCATCCCATGATGGAAGCAAGTCTTCCCTGGCTTGGGTCTGCTTCCATGTTCTCTTGCACCCATTATTTCTTTTGGGGTGGGGGAGGGTTGAGGATCAGGTCAGTCATCTGATCCAGTACGGTCTTTTCTTTTCTCTACAGCATGCTCTCGTCCCTCTGGAGCTGGCTCCCTTCTGCCCCAAAGAAGGTAACACCCACAGCCTGGGGACATGGGACGCACTTTCCAGACTAAGGAGAGCCCACTCAGTAGCTGCAGCAGCCTTGCTTGATGCAGACCTCCTGGGTCATGTGGCTGTGAAATCCTGCCACAGCACAAAGATGGCCAAACTGCAGGCTTGGAAGGAGTCGTTGCCACCAAAGACAGGATCCATAAAGCCTCCTTGTAAATAGGGTGGAATGGGGGCCAGGTCAATTTGGTGAATCAGTAAATGTGGCAGAAATTCATCTCTCTTCTCCTTCATTCTCTTCCAGATGACATAAGACTTGATGTCAGTTTCGATTATGGGGAGAAGACACAAGTTTCAAGGCTCAGCGATGATGGAGTGGCAAGTTTTGCTTGCTGTTTCATTGTGTCTTGTTGCTAATTGTGATCATTGCTGTTGTTTTAGAATTCTTTCCTATGCAATATTACTTTTTTATTGCTTTTAAATTGTTGCTTTTTAAGTTGTCCTTGTAAAGGAAAGTGTTCTGCTAATGTTGATTGTATTCTGAATTGCTTCAAGAAGCCTCATAGCAATGAATAATATTAAGAGTAATAATTATTTTACCTGCCTTAATTATAATAAAGCATTGACATGCATATTTTAAATTAGCGGTTAAGGTCTTAAACTACACATTTTAATAGTTTCACATCTGTCAGAGACTGCCTCCAGGTCCCAGCTCACAGAGGACCAACGCTAGCCAGCGGTAATATACAAAAGTCTTTATTAAAGTACATTATCCATTTTCAAACCCTAGCGTGCGTCTCTACGTCTGGACACTAGACCGGCGAAGCTCCGTCTGAGTCTCCGCCCCCTATACACCAGCTTAAGACTCTAGCCTTACTCCACCTTTTCCGTCTCTCCTTCCGCCTCTGGGTCCTACCACCCCCCGGGGTCCCTTCCTTCCTGGACGCTTCGGAGGCGGACCCCTCGGACTCTTCCCCCTCCCTTCGGCGGGCTTTAGGACCTGGCTCCCTATCCGGGCTGCTCATTGCGCCACCCTCTTGTACATTTGAACTTGGCGCGCGCGCGCTGCCTCCGACCTTCCTTTTGACCGTTTCCTCGCTCTCTGATGCAGGCGTGGCTAACCCTGACTCATGTCCTTCCTCTGACGGAAGGCTGCCTGATGCCGATGCCTGGGACTCCTCCCCCCTACTGCTCTCCGGTGGGGAAGCTGGTCCCGATTTCCAGCTGCTGCTCTCTGAGTCCCCTCTGGCCCCTTCTTCCTGAGGTGTTCCCTCTGGCAACCCCCTAGCTCTGACCACGGGAGCCCCTTTCTGTGAATCCTCCGATTCGCTGGAGAGACTTAGAGACCTCGGGCGGCTCTCATCGCTCACTTCCCCCTCGGATTCCTCCCCCTCGGTCTCTAATTCCTCCCTTTCCTGTCCCTCTGCTCCTGAGCCCCTGACATCCATCCCCCCCTCGAAGCCCCCCCTTCCCCCCTCCCCTCCTTCCGGTGTGGGTACTGGGTGCTCCGTCGTAGCGGGGGTGAGTGCCGGATACAGTTCGTCCCCCGTGTCGTACATCAAACCGGCTAGGTCCGGCTCGTTCTCCGTGCACTCGTTGACGTCGATCTCCTCTGCTTCCATGTCTCTGCCTTCGTGTTCGAACCCCACGTCCTCCCCCCACACGTCCATGTCCGTCTCGCCCCCGTTCCCCTCTGAGGGTGATGTCTGCCAAGGACCCCCCAGCCACTTCCTGCGCCACTGCTCCTCTGGTCGATCGTCCCACCAATAAGAGCGGTCTGAGGCAGACCCCGAGGGTGAGCCCTCCGGGGAGCGTGTGTCTGGTGCCGGTTCCTCGTCCGAGGCGAACCCCTGGAACGTGCTGGCTGAAAGTGTGGGTGTGAAGAGCCAGTCGTCGAAATACTCGGCTGGCATGGGCCTGTGTGGGAAGAGGGCATGAAATTCTTCCTTGAGCAGAGGCTCCTCCAAGGCATAGTCCGGCACCCAACTGTTGGCACTGGCCGGGGTACCCTCTCTGGCTAGGAGATATTCTACTCCCTCTTCCCCCCATCTCGAGTCTAAAATCTCTGTGACCTCGTTGATGTGCCCCCCTCTTGGCGACCCTCCCTTTCTGGGCCCTTCTCTTAGCGGGTCTGGCGCTGTGCCTGGCTCCTGAAATCTATGAGGTGCTTTGTAGGGCGTGAGCACCGATCTATGGAACACCGGATGCATTCTGGAACCCTCCGGAAGTGCCAACCGGAAGGCCACTGGATTGACCTGTGCCTGGACTTGGTAAGGCCCTAGCTGCTTATGCCCTAGCATCTTCTTCGCTAACGATCTGGTCGGCACTGCTTGCGCTGCTAACCAGACCCAGTCTCCCACCTGTATGTCTTCCCCAACTCTTCTGTGTCTGTCAGCCTGCACCTTGTATGCTTGCTTTGCTAGTTCTAACTGCCTCCTGAGTTGTTCGTGGACTTCCTGCAACTCCGACGCTAAGGCTTCCGCTGCCTGTGGCTCCCCCTCCCCCACTCTCTCTAAACCCGGGAAGGTTCTGGGATGCCTCCCGTTGTTGGCGAAGAACGGCGTCACCCCTGTCGACACGTGCTTCGTATTGTTGTACGCGAACTCTGCGAGGGGCAGGTAGTCTACCCATGTCGTAGGCTGCTGATTGGCGTAGCATCTCAGGTACTGCTGCATGATGGCGTTGACCCTCTCCGCTTGCCCGTTGGTCTGTGGGTGTCTCGCCGACGCTAGGTTGATCTTGACGTTCAGGATGCCCATCAGCTTCTGCCAGAAGTTTGAGATGAACTGTCGCCCCCGGTCGGAGAGAATAGACCGTGGCAGACCGTGGACTTTAAACACGTGGTCTATGAACAGTCTGGCGGTCTGTTCCGCCGTGGCCACCTTCGCACACGGAATGAAGTGTGCCATTTTGGTGAACATGTCCACCACCACTAGCACTGCTGTCTTTCCCCTCGAACTGGGCAGGTCCGTGACAAAGTCCAGGGCCACCCTCTCCCACGGTTCCGATGGTGTCTGCAGCGGTTCCAGCAGTCCCGCCGGCGGCTTCTGAACTGACTTGGCCCTCTGGCAGGTGTCGCATCTCGAGACGTAATCCGCTACTTCCCCCCGCATCTTGGGCCACCAAAAGTCTCTGGCCACTAATTCCACTGTCTTTTCTTTGCCAAAGTGCCCGGCGGTGGGAGCGTCGTGTAGCTGCTGCAGTACCCTTGCGCGGAGGTCGTCTCCCGGCACGTAGAGCGCTCCCTTGCGGATGAGTAACCCGTCTCTTATCTGGAACTCGTCGTCCTTCGCCGTGCCCTTGTGCACCTCCTCCATCTTGGTTCGTGCGAAGGGGTCCTCCTGCAGCGCTTGACGTACGGCGTCCAGGTCCACGGTTGCCGAAGCGCATGCCCACGCTTCCGGTGCAAAAATGTGCTTGGCCGCCGACGGTGCCGCCTCCTCGAGGTATTGCGGCTTTCTGGACAATGCATCCGCCATTACGTTGTTGTCGCCCGGGATGTACTCTATCTTGAAGTCGAAGTCCGCGAAGAACTCCGCCCATCTAATGTGCCTCTGGTTCAGGAACCTCGCCGTGCGCCAGTACTCTAGATTCTTGTGGTCCGTGCGGACCTGCACTGTGTGTCTGGCTCCGATAAGGAAGTGCCGCCATGCCTTGAACGCTGCATGGATGGCTAGCAACTCCCTGTCCCAGATGGTGTAATTCTGCTCCGACTTGCTGAGCTTCCTCGAGTAGAAGGCGCACGGCCTCCAGTCCCCCTGCTGGTCTTGTTGCAACAGGACGGCTCCCACGGCTCTGTCTGAGGCGTCTGTCTCCACCCTCATCGGTCTGCTGGGATTCACATGCAGCAGCTGCTCTTCGGACGCAAAGAGGCGCTTGAGTTTCTGAAAGGACTGCTCCGCTTGCTCCGTCCAGATGAATTTCTTCTTCTTGGAGCTGAGCGTGTCGGTGATGTCTGCCGTCTGCATAGCGAACCCCTTGATGAACTTGCGGTAAAAGTTGGCAAAGCCGACAAACCGCTGGACTTCCTTCCGATTGCGCGGGCTTTTCCAGTCCAATACTGAGCGAACCTTGGCGCTGTCCATGGCGAGCCCCTTGTCCGACAGTTTGTAGCCTAGGAAATCCACCTCCGTCATGTCGAACTGGCACTTCTCCAGCTTGGCGTACAGCCTGTGCTCCTTCAGTCTCTGCAGAACTTCCCTGACATCCCTCTCGTGCGCTTCTCGCGACTCAGAAAATATCAGGATGTCGTCCAGGAAGCATACGCACTTCTTGTAAAGGAGTCCCGCCAACACGTGATGCATGAAGGCTTGAAAACAGTGAGAGCCATTTTGTAATCCGAAGGGCATAACTCTGTATTCGTAGGTGCCCAGTGGCGTGAACATGGCCGTCTTCCACTCGTCGCCCTCCCGCATGCGAATCAGGTTGTACGCCCCTCGCAGATCCAACTTGGTAAAAACGCGTCCTTTTCTCACCGTCGCGAGCAGGTCGTCTATCTTGGGCATGGGGAAGGCCGAGGGCTTGGTTTTCGAGTTCAAAATTCTATAGTCCACCACCAGTCTTTTTTGGGGCGTATCCCGCTTCTTCACAAAGAATACTGGGCTGCCTCCCACCGCTTTCGACTCCCGGATGAACCCGCGCTTCAAATTGTGATCTATGAACTCCCTGAGTTCCTGCAGTTCATCCTCAGACATGGAATACAGTTTCCCGGTTGGCAGCGTCGCCCCCGGCAGGAGGTCAATCTTGCAGTCATAGGGTCTGTGCGGAGGTAGCTTGTCCGCCTCCTTCTCACAGAATACCTCCAAAAATTCCGCATACTTGAGAGGCACTGCTTGCAGCGTGCCCAAATGTAGCTGCGGGTCATCCTCTTCCCCTTCTGGGCTGGGTAGGATGCAATGCTCCGCACAGTAGGAGGAGCCAAAAGTCAGTTGGCGTTGGTACCAAGCCAATGCTGGGCTGTGCCTGTGCAGCCAACTCATGCCCAAAACTACGGGCGTGTCCGACAATTGGGTGACATTGAAGCTGATGACTTCCCGGTGATTCCCAATTTGCATCACCATCGGTGGTGTCTGCTGTACCACCTGCCCCCCCAGCAGTTCCCTGCCATCTACTGTGACCACCTTCAGGGGCAGCGTGGCTGGCAGTAGCGCTATGTTGTGTTGCTGAATAAACTCCAGTCCTATAAAGTCCGCATTACTGCCAGAGTCAATCGTAATAGGCACTTCTAAGGTGAGTCCATTGGGCAGCTGGAGCGATGCGGTGAGCTGCACCACTGGTTTGGGCGGGAGGGGGTCTGTGGGCTGCAAAATCTCTGGGGACTTCTTCACTGACTCGTCTGGCTGGGCCCCAGTGCCTCCGTTTCCAGCCAGACTCCGTCGTTTCCCTGCTGTGGTCCTCTCTGCTGATTTGCTTCCATTACTGTCAATGAAGCTGCAGTGTGCTTGTGGAGCCTCTGGGGACACTCTTTCGCCATGTGCTGTCCACTGTCGCAGATATAGCACTTCCTGTTCCCTCTAGGCGGCTTCGTTTTGACTGCTCCCGGTGTTAAGGCTCTGGTTGCTGAGTGAGCCCTAGCACCGCCAATCTCCATCGGCTCTTCGCCCCCTCCCTGTGGAGGCGTGGACTGCGCACGCGCGACATCCCTGGGCAGGAGGGGGGGGCCCTCTCGCTGGTGTGCGTCCCCAACGCCCTTCTTCTTTGCTCCATGGGCGTTCTTCCAGCCGCACACCCACCGTTAGCGCTCTTTCAACCACTTGCTGAGTGCTTTTGGGTCTCTCCCCCCTTGCGATCTCACCCTTGACCTGCGGGTTCAATCCCTCCCAAAAGAGGTCTCTAACAGGCGGAGAATCCTTATCCCACCCCAGGACGTTGACCAATGCAAAAAAGCGGGAATGAAACTGCCTTACGCTGGCTTTCCCTTGTCTTAGCCCAAATATGTCCTTCCGGGCAATGTCAATGTCAATGTTTGATAAAAAGCAGGAATCCATTGCTTTAATGAATGCATCTGCGCTCCGGAGCGCTGGATCCTTATCTCTCCACAGATTGCGCAGCCATGCTTTCGCGTCCCCTTGCAAATGGGACAAGATAAACCCCACCTTCTCTTGCTCATCTCTAAAGTCTTTATCCAGCAGTTGCAGCGCAAACCGCACGTCTGCTCGGAAGTTGGGGTACTGTTGTAAATTCCCATCGAAATGAGATACAAGGCTGCCTCCTCTCTTCCCCAACCCAATCCCCTCTGATCTGGGTCCCGGTTGCCCCTGCTTCGCAAGCACTTCCAACCTGGCTTGGAGATCTCTGCAGGCAGCAGCCGCTTCGTCTTCTCTCTTCCTGGATGCGATTACCTCCGCGTTGAGTTGTGTCACCGCATTTGCAAGGCAGCTATTTGCTGTTCAGTAGTCATTTCGCCTGACTCTTGTGAGCTCGCGAGGCACCAGTCTTCTTCCCGCGCTGCGTATACTCACGCAGCGACTCCTTCGGTGAAGAAAACTGATGAAATTTGAGACGGAGCTTACTGTCAGAGACTGCCTCCAGGTCCCAGCTCACAGAGGACCAACGCTAGCCAGCGGTAATATACAAAAGTCTTTATTAAAGTACATTATCCATTTTCAAACCCTAGCGTGCGTCTCTACGTCTGGACACTAGACCGGCGAAGCTCCGTCTGAGTCTCCGCCCCCTATACACCAGCTTAAGACTCTAGCCTTACTCCACCTTTTCCGTCTCTCCTTCCGCCTCTGGGTCCTACCACCCCCCGGGGTCCCTTCCTTCCTGGACGCTTCGGAGGCGGACCCCTCGGACTCTTCCCCCTCCCTTCGGCGGGCTTTAGGACCTGGCTCCCTATCCGGGCTGCTCATTGCGCCACCCTCTTGTACATTTGAACTTGGCGCGCGCGCGCTGCCTCCGACCTTCCTTTTGACCGTTTCCTCGCTCTCTGATGCAGGCGTGGCTAACCCTGACTCATGTCCTTCCTCTGACGGAAGGCTGCCTGATGCCGATGCCTGGGACTCCTCCCCCCTACTGCTCTCCGGTGGGGAAGCTGGTCCCGATTTCCAGCTGCTGCTCTCTGAGTCCCCTCTGGCCCCTTCTTCCTGAGGTGTTCCCTCTGGCAACCCCCTAGCTCTGACCACGGGAGCCCCTTTCTGTGAATCCTCCGATTCGCTGGAGAGACTTAGAGACCTCGGGCGGCTCTCATCGCTCACTTCCCCCTCGGATTCCTCCCCCTCGGTCTCTAATTCCTCCCTTTCCTGTCCCTCTGCTCCTGAGCCCCTGACAACATCTGAATTCTTTACTGTGTTCTAGCTTATAGATTTTGATTTTAACCTACATATATATGAGAGCCAGTGTGGTGTAGTGGTTAAGAGCGGTAGTCTCGTAATCTGGGGAACCGGGTTCGCGTCTCCGCTCCTCCACCTGCAGCTGCTGGGTGACCTTGGGCCAGTCACACTTCTCTGAAGTCTCTCAGCCCCACTCACCTCACAGAGTGTTTGTTTTTTTTTGGGGGGGGGGAGGGAAAGGAGAATGTTAGCCGCTTTGAGACTCCTTAGGGTAGTGATAAAGCGGGATATCAAATCCAAACTCTTCTTCTTCTTCTTCTTCTTCTTCTTCTTCTTCTTCTTCTTCTTCTTCTTCTTCTTCTTCTTCTTCTTCTACATGTTCTTTATCTCTATATAAGTCCATATTCTGGTTTGTGACTGTAATAAATTGATTCGTTCATTCAATAAAGCTTCGGTGGTTTTGAAATTCAGTAAATTGTCTCTGCCTCCATTTTTGGGTATTGAGGGAAACGCTCTATAAAATAATCAGAAAACATCAGGGTTGTAGTCAACATCAGTCCTTTCCACAGCAGACCTATTTAAATTGATGGGCACAAATTACGTGGCTGTGTTCATTTTGACGCATCTCTTCTGAGTAAAACTCAGTTGACTACTCCTCACAGGATATCATGGAATTGTAGAGTTGGAAGGGACCACAAGAGTCATCTAGTCCACCCCCTGCAATGCAGGAATATTTCCCCCAACGTGGGGCTCAAACCCACGACCCTGAGATGCAGAGTCTCACACTCTACTGACTGAGCTATGGGCAGATATCTTGTTTGATAAATGTGTCCCTTGGAAACATGTTGGTTTTATCCTCTCTGCAGGAGTTGCTATGCCTGATCATTCCACCTAGTTCTGTCGAAAGAGAGGTGGGGGTTGTTTTCTGATTTCTTAATTGTGAATATTTGGGGGGGAGGGGAGGCATAGGTGGAAAGGAGATACTCAGATGGACCAGAGTGAAATGGGGCCGAGTGAAATGGGGGCTTCAGGATGGCTTGGGGAAGTCTAAAAGTGTCACATCCAAACCAAAACTCTTGGTTGTTGGATGCCCCTGCCTTCTGTCATCATTTGAGCTTTCCTCTGCTTCCCTTTCAAGCTGCTGTCTGGAAGGAGGCCAAAGCCCACTTAAACATAAGAATGATTATCAGAAAGCATTCATTCAGCAGCCAGAGTTGAATGAAGATAATGTGCTAGGAGGAGAATGAGCTAATTAAACCATTCTGCAACACACACACACACACACACACACACACACACTGCAATCCGAACCCCAGTGCTGTTATGAGGACAATGGTCACAACCACACATTTCAAGAAGCATTGCACTAAGAGTCACAGATTCACCCAACACATCCTGGGAACCTCTGCTACAGATCTAACATCTCTCAGCACCCTTGGCAAACTACAGTTCCCAGGATTCTTGAGGGAAAGCCTGGACTCTTTCAAGTGGTGTAAGAGCTTTAAATGTGTGGTGTGGAATTCCTCCAAAAGAATCGGGGAACTGTGCAACCCTCTCTCTCTCAGGCTACGGTCCTGCCCCAGGCTCAGGAGGAGGAGGAGGGCTCTTTATTAGATTAGGTTTGTATCCTGCCTTTCTATTTTCATGCTCAAGGCAGCTAAACCGTCAGAACTACATAAATCAATTATAACAATCAATACAATAAGAATAGCAATAAGAATTATTTACCAAATCTAAATAATCTGATAGAAAATTGAGGGAGGGGTGATCTCTCCATCGGCTGCAGTCTTTAGACACAACATTTCAATGAACATTGTTGTTGTTGTTGTTGTTGTTGTTGTTGTTATTTATTTCATTTCTATACCACTTTATATTTTCAAGAAAAATCTCAAAGCAGTTTACAACATATTAAAACATAAATAAAACAATCTGAAGAATGTCAAATATAGAGTATACAGTTAAAGCAACATAGTTAACCAAAAACTGAAATATTAAAGATTTCAGAATAAAACATTACAAAGGAAGTCAACTACAGAATACATATTTAACACAAAGTTAACAGAAACAAAACAAAAAACTTAAGCATCCCCCCCCCCCAAAAAAAACCAACATTGCTAAGTAAATTCAAATATAAAATGCACATTTAAAACAGCAGAATTCCCAAGAGAATAAAATATGATCATAAGCATGACACGGCTGTTTAGCAGGCACAAAAAGATGGGGCAAAAGAATCCAATAGTTTGGGTTTCTTGTCAGGCCGAGCGATGTCCCTCTGGTCTCACCAGGAGCCTCTTTAGTAGAGCTGGTGTCTGGGCCCTGCCCCCCAGGCCAGGTGGAAAGGGCCTTGCAGGAAGCGGCCTTCACAACTCACAACCGGCCAAGGCCATCATGATGACACACAGTTCAATAGGGCAAGGTTTCTGGCAGGTGGGCATCTAAAGCCTACCAGATTGTCCACGCAGACCTTGTTGGTCCACTTGCAACCTCTCTAGATGGAGCAAAGTACTTCATGGTATTGATTGATGCTTTTTCCAGGTACATTCATGTGTTCATGCTCAAGCAGAAATCAGAAGCATTTCCGAGGTTCAAGGAATTCTGTGCTTGGTTGCAAAATGTCCATGGAAAGCAACTGCAAAACCATTGGTTGGCTTTGTGGGAATGTTCAGGGATGCAGGAGAGGATATATTGTGAGATTATATCCTAGTCCAACTTGTGCTAACAAGTTCCCAAAATATCAGCAGAGTTTATAACATTCCCCCTTTTAAGTTCGCAACGGTAACGTTTGCACAGGTTCGCTAGAACCTCTATAATAATTACTCTGGTAATTTCCCCCTTTTGATCCCTCTTAAATACAAGACACGACACAGTCTTTATAAAAGTATAAAAGAGTTTACTCACGTTCTGTTCACAATATGATCCCAGAAGGCAGACAGGCTTAAAAAGGTAAAATACATTTAGAATCTATCTTATAGGAAGATAGTCCTATCCTCCTCTCTTGGCTGAGAGCCAAGAGGGCATCCTGCTTCTTCGAAAGATGAAGATGAGAGAGGCAAGAGGTAAGAGAGAGAGATGGCTGCCTGCCGTGTGCTTTTATCATTTACCTGCACAGGTGAGGCCACACCCACCTCTGGTCACATGCGGAGGAAGTCCGTCCCCAGGAAGTTTACCTGCTTGCTGGACAGACATCCCTCCCCATGTTCTAACATGTACACTCTAGGAATGTTGTCATTGACTGCTCCTGTGTTTACATCCCACAGGCTTTCATTGAGTTCTGTGGACACAGTAAAATAAAAGCTGCCATCTGGTTTCTCTCGGGATGTTCGGATTATGGAACACAGATTTGCTCTCCACCGTAACCATGTCTCTCAGCATACCACTTTATTTCCCCCCAGATAGGTGGCTACTATTCACTTGTAGGAAGATGTGCTTATTTAGATTACAACATTGCAGTGGGAACAAAAGCCACCTTTCTTCTCTCAAGAGGGTTAGTCGAGTTTCTGTTGTTACGGAAAAATCCAGGTGGGAGGCTGCTCAGAGCCCGTGGGTCCCTGCGGAACAAAGAAGGAGTCCAGCCACCAACCGGAGCAAATAGGGGAGACCAAGGTTTATCGCGCAACAGGTTCAGAGAGGAATTGAACCCTGATAATGGGGTGACAAGGACTTTTAAAAGTTCCTATCTTATCCCAGCAGACAGTTCGCTAAACATCACCACTCCATCAGAAAAGAGGAGGGTTATACATGATTAACATAGGAGGAATGTGTTGGGGTAACATGCAAATACAGGATATGTCTTGGGAAATCCGCTCCACTTCCCGGTGGGGAGGAGTTGCGGTGGACCACGTGGCCACCCACTCCCCACCAGGGGCGGGGGACTTTGTCCCCCGTTGCCTATGGGATCCCGGCCACGTCAGAGCCCGGCCAGCCAACCCCCAGAGTGTCGGAATTCAAGCCTATATCAGTAGTAACTGGCAACTCTCCAGGCACCCGGCTTGATCTCCTGTTGACCTCCCTGTCTGCATTCCCCAGCAAGATCCAGGTTAAGGTCGCGATAGGCTGAGAAGAACACCCCCCCTCTTTCTTGCCCCCCCCCCCCGGCAGGGGAAAGAGATAGACAGAAACATATTTACATGCCTTTATTTCTGTCTTTGCAGCGTTACAAAAAACATGACTGCTCTCTTCAAGCTCCAGCAGTCGAGAGACCAACACTTCCTGTACTTCCTGTACAGGAACAATAGGAAGAGCTCATATTACACTCTGAGCTAATTCCGGTGCTTCGCACTGTGAATTGACTGTCCCTCTGTTTCCCACGGACAGTCCCAATATTCCCATCATGTTTTGTTTTCAAGCTAGCAGTTGGCAGCTGCATTGCATCCATATCGTAATGTACTCCCCCATATGAATCAATGTGAGCTGCGAACAAAGCTTGATCCAGAGAAGAAAACAAACAGTTGTTATACATATAACCATCCCCTGTTGTTTCAGTTCCACCCTTGGAACTACCCGCCACTGGTTTCCCCAGTGTACCTCTCTGGTTGTCTGACTTCCAAGGAATGAGTGCATCTGCATTACCTTGGCTAGGGAATGTAGTGTTACGCTTAGCAACTCCCTGTTGTGTCTTTGTCTCTGACTTGGACACACCGTTAACCTGTCTTGAGTTCTCAACAATAGTAACACATGCAACAGCTGAGTTAGCAAACCCTTTTGAATATTTCTTGGGTGGTACACCCTTTGTAACTCTCTCAGACCTGCGTATGAGGTGCTGATCCTCTCTGCTCACTGGTTCAGTCTCAGGACTCTTTGGAGAACCAGTTCCAATAGTAAACAGTGGTTCATCCTCCACTTGTGAAGGTCTATCTATTATGTGAGATTTCCTCTCAATGACAGTGTCAACTGAGCTCTTTGAGCTATCACTGTCACTCTCAGTACCACTGTAATCAGTAAAATCATCATCATCATCTGAATTGTTCTCAGTGGGAAATGTGTGAACAATTACTTTCTCCTGTTCAGGAGCACGCTCTATAAATTTTGTGAGAATCACCTGACCAGATTCAGACAAAATTACTGTGTAGAGACCCTTTTCATAACCCACAAAAATGCCTTTTGCATTCTTTACTCCACCTGGAGCTTCAGTCAAGACATGAGACCCAAAAACCTTAAAATGGGCTACAGAAGGTTTTCTGTGGAATAGCTTTTCAAAAGGAGAACTTCCTAAACCTTTTGAAACCTTTCTTAACCAAGAGTAACAATAACACAATAAAGATTCAGCCCAATACTCATGTGGCAAATGTGAACTCAGCAATTGTGCCTTCATGCCCTTTTGTAATTCTTTGTTTACTTGCACACAGACACTTTTGTTCCATGCACCTGCTGAAACAGCAGTCTTGTGCCTTATCCCTTTCTTATCCAGGAAATCCTGAAAACCCTGCAAAAGAAAAACTGGCTTTTCATCTGTGAAAAGACAATCAATGTTAGCATCATGAACATTCTTAACCTTGTCACAAAACTCTTTAAACCTTTCTAAGGCTTCTTGTGGTTTGTGCAATATGTATATCCACACATAATGAGAGGAATAATCCACACACACAAGATAATATCTTGCATTGCCTCTAGATGGTGCTAGAGGACCAATCACATCAGCATACGCTCGCTGAAAAGCTTTGGTTACTTTCGTCGTCTTCTGGACGTCCTTCGCCACACCTGCAAGAGAAATCATGTTAGACTCAGATGCATTACAATTTATGCAATCACTTTGATCAAAAGTCAACAAATACAGTCCATTTTTCTCTCTGGCAGAAAGATACAGCTCTCCATCTTTGAAGATTTTTGCAGCTTTCTCTATCATAGGACAATGTCAGTCCTTTCTTTGCGATCTGCGAAACACTCAGCAGATTGAACTTTAAATCAGGAACCAAATATACATTGTTAATAGTCAAGTTCAGACTCTCAAGATACACAGTTCCAAACCCGGTCGCTTCCAGCTCCTGGCCATTGGCCTGTTTCACAGCGAAGCTTTGCTTCTTAAACGTAGAAAACAGTTCTCGGCGCGACGTCATGTGTTGCGTGCAGCCCGTGTCCAAAACAAAAGCGTTTTCCACTTCTGGTGTGGCTTTTAGTGACATCAAAGCCATAGCTGGTTCCACCTGGGACTTAGTACGACTTTTGCCTGACGCCTCAGGCTTTGCTGAGCTCCCCTTAGCTCCTTTCTGTTGACATGGCGTCTTACAGTTCCGCTGAAGATGCCCAGTCTCTCCACAATTGCAACAACAAACAACGTTCAGAGCTTCAGCTTGCTCTTCTCTTGCAATAGCAGTGGGGGCGCTACAACTCCGAGCCTCACTCCCCCTGTCAGCAACATCCGTTGCAGCAAGAACAGGAACAGCAACAGTTCCTTCACTCCCCCTTTTGGGGTCAAAGCTCTTCTCAGCTTTCGATGAGCTTTCAAGAATCTGGCTATCGCTTTCTTGGCTCTCTCTCTCTGGTGGTGCAGTTAACTCTTGTCCCTTGCTTCCCATCCCAGCTCCACAAGCTTTTCGGAGGGATTGCCAAGCGACCTGTGGCTCCACAGCATCCAACAGAATAGGCTCAAGATCAGCTTCCACATTCTCAGCCAGAATTCTGATCAAACGCTGCTTAAGCTCATTTTGAACTTCAGCCTTCCTCCCCTGTGCATGTCCAGCATCAGGCAGTGGGGATTGCACTAAGTGCCAAAGTTGCTCTCCCACCAGTAAATATTCCATTGCAAAACTCCACTGTTCCCAGTTTTGCCCACTCAGCTTCTGACTGAATAAGGCCATCTTGAATCCAAGCCTCAGCTCTCAGTCACGCGCTGGTAATATCCAATAGCTGGTTGTTTACTGCCTTGCACCTGGCAGCTAAATGCAGGCTGTCTTGAAAGTCCCTCCAAGAGCAGTGAGATAACAGACAAAACACCAGTGTTTTTCCAGCCTCTCACAGTCCCAGCCTCACTTCCGGTTTGTAATTTTCCACTTTCTTTTCAAGCTTACTAGCTCCGAAGTAGCTGAAAAGACTGATGTCTCGTTGCTTAGCAACTGGACTTGGCTGACCGGCTATAGCAAAGCTTATCAGTCCTAAGGAATTCGAAGAATGTGGCTCTCTCTCAGTGCTGTTTCTTTATCCAAAAAACAGCTTCTGTGAACCAGAGAAAAAATCAATCTGTGTTCACTCTTTTAGCCCATAAATCAGCATACCTTAGGGGTTCCGTTGCTCGCAGCTTATCAGCAAAAACGCCTCCTCCGGTGCTCAGCCGTCCTTTGTAGCTTCCATCCGCCCGCTACCACAACTTCCTTTATCTCCTTGCAGAGGATGAATTACGATCCATCAACCTCTTTTGCTGCTTTCATGGATCGATGCCATCGGCTCCGTGCTACCAGATGTCGGAATTCAAGCCTATATCAGTAGTAACTGGCAACTCTCCAGGCACCCGGCTTGATCTCCTGTTGACCTCCCTGTCTGCATTCCCCAGCAAGATCCAGGTTAAGGTCGCGATAGGCTGAGAAGAACACCCCCCCTCTTTCTTGCCCCCCCCCCCCGGCAGGGGAAAGAGATAGACAGAAACATATTTACATGCCTTTATTTCTGTCTTTGCAGCGTTACAAAAAACATGACTGCTCTCTTCAAGCTCCAGCAGTCGAGAGACCAACACTTCCTGTACTTCCTGTACAGGAACAATAGGAAGAGCTCATATTACACTCTGAGCTAATTCCGGTGCTTCGCACTGTGAATTGACTGTCCCTCTGTTTCCCACGGACAGTCCCAACATTCCCATCATGTTTTGTTTTCAAGCTAGCAGTTGGCAGCTGCATTGCATCCATATCGTAACACAGAGAACTTCCTCTTTGGCTCACTTCCTCAATCACACGCCCTCCCTCCCTATTTTGCAGATTAGGCAATGGCCTTGCTATGGACTTCGGTTGGTCGCCTTGGTTGTCCGAGGGGCCTGGTAGGAATTTTTCCACTTGGCAAATTGGCACTGGACACTTGGTTTTCGCCTACCTCGTAGCAATCGTCACAACTTTGTTAGGGTTGCGGTTAGGCATTGTTTCACCTTGTGTGGAGGAGGGGAGGTGTGGTCGCCACCTGCCCCCTCCATGCTTAAGGGTATTCCATTAAAGGAATCCGGGGTGTTGATCTAGTCTGAAGCCCGGCTGGGGGGCTAAGGCCTTGACAGGACCCCGACGGGAGCACCAGGGGGAGCTTGAGATGGTTCGCATCGACAGGGCTCCCCCTACCGGTGGCTTACCCTTACTGGGACTTCCTGCTCAATGGGCAGGAGTCAGATATAGTCAGGTCCAATCAATGCCTAAGCCAATACCACTCACATTCTTTAATTTCAATAAAGTTGTGGCCAAAATTTGCCCAGTAACATAAACCTAATATCCGTGTCCTTGTGTGAGTCATTTCCAACGAGGGGGTGGCTGCGGGGTCTCGACACCCAAGTACATTCTAAGCACCTACTGCAAGAGGACAATAGAACTTTGGTTTGCATAGTCTGCCGCCTGGGTAAGTCCGGAGGAGAGCTTTTGCCCAGCGATTGTCACCTACGGGAAAAGTACCTTCCTATGAGTAGGTGACCTCCCGCTTGGGGAATTCTGGCAGGGACCAAGGGGTTCCCAAGTCCTTGGCCAACGACGCAGACTGGTGGTGGATTGAAGAAAATCGGTGAAACCAGTGGTTTTCTATGAATTTCCAAGTGTTTTTAGGCTTTTTTTAATACAGACGGTTCTTTTCGGAAGTGGCCTGGCCTGACATTCCTACACTGTATCTAGCTGGACCATAAAGAAGGCTGATCGCCGAAGAATTGATGCTTTTGAATTCTGGTGCTGGAGGAGACTCTTGAGAGTCCCATGGACTGGAAGAAGATCAAACCTCTCCATTCTGAAGGAAATCAGCCCTGAGTGCTCACTGGAAGGACAGATCCTGAAGCTGAGGCTCCAAGACTTTGGCCACCTCATGAGAAGAGAAGACTCCCTGGAAAAGACCCTGAGAAGGGGAGACCCTGAGAAGGGGACGACAGAGGACGAGATGGTGGGACAGTGTTCTCGAAGCTACCAGCATGAGTTTGGCCAAACTGCGGGAGGCAGCGGAAGACAGGAGGGCCTGGCGTGCTCTGGTCCAGGGGGTCACACAGAGTCGGACACGACTAAACGACTAAACAACATCTAGTTTTGATTGGATTAACAGGGTAACAAAGTTTCGATTGACTCAGTCCGTTGTTCTCGCAGCGGGAGCTGTCATCACCTTGTCAGCGCTCAGTGTAGCGTGCAAAACAGCTGGAGCTGAGCTGCCTCTGCAGAGCCATGGCATTGCTGCGATTGGCTGAAGGGCTACATTCAACGCCATCTGATTGGCTAGAGCGCATCCTCATGCAAATACATTGTTCATTCATAAAATACATCGATCGTGCATAGCATACGGGGTCAGAAATGTCGCTTTCTTCTCGGGGTTTTGGACTTTTGTGCGGTGCTTGGTGCAACGTTGTGACGGGGCGAGGGGAGTCCTAGTGTGGCAGGGTTCCCTTGAGGTCATGGCCTCGGGCTCTACGTCTCTTACTCGGGAGTAAGACTTCGTTCATATGCCCCCCCTCCATTCCGTAACACTCTTCATATGGACTTCATGGAGTGTGCACTCTCGCAGGGTCTGCTTCCAGAAGCTACTATTGCAGATGTAGATATTTTGGCAGAAATGGTTTACAAATATGCACGATGGCAAGCAGGCAGACAGGAACAGTTACAAAGCAACCTTGGTCCTGCCTAGCCTGGAAGCTGTTTCCAACTAGTGAACTAGAAACCTTTCAGCAAACTTTACAACCATCTACAAAGCCCGAAGTTTGTAGGATTCTCTTCTTTCAGCTGTGTCTTGGCTCTGTGCTCGCAAGTGTTGTAGTGACTTTCAGGTAACTTGGAAAGCATGGGAATGATGTCTTGGTTCTGAAGAATGATATTTTCCCCAGCCTGACTTAGTTATCCTGGTGATGATTCAGCTAGATGTTCTACACGCTGACCATATTCCAGAAGGGGTTGGTTGTCTTGGCCTTGCTTTGGCTTACTGAGATCTGTCTTCTCCCTATAGGTGCTCATTCTAAAATGGATAATTGTAACATTTGACTTCATTGATCAGAAGGAAAATATGAATGCTCTCTATGGTTTCTTCTTCCTCTTCTTACAATATGAGAAATTGGTAAGATAAAAAGGAATGTGTTATTTTGAAGGAACTCGCTTTTATTCTGACATTAACCCAAATCAAACAATAAAGAGTACTTTCCGACCACACAACAGGACAACATGTGAAAAGTGGGGCCTTAAATACATTTGAAGTATTTAAGTGCCTTGAACTAATAATTTCTTGTTTGCATGTTCTACCCCAGCTGCTGCTCCCTGTTCAGTTCAGCTGGGGGATTAATTATGCCTTGTCAGTTGATTTGTCAGGGTCTGTTCCATACATGCCGGGTGGATAAAACGACTAATTCATGTCATGTCTAACTGGTTTGAGCAAAAGGCTTCTCAAAAGCTAGGGCATGTCATAAAATACGGCAATGTACAAAAGTGGGTGGAGGGTGGACATTAAAATCAGTCCAAAGAATTCAAATGTCTGGGTGCTCAAGAAATGTTTAAATGATAGCACAGAGCTGTTGGCATAAAAAAGGTCTTCAAGAGATACCTGAAAGTCAGCATTTCATTCCAGATCAGCCTTCTCACGGATTCAGTCACTTGTGCAGACAGCTCAACTTCTTCAACCAATGACCTCCTGCAGAGTGTAGCCACAAAAGAGAGTTTTGGGAGGACTGGAGGACAGGCTTGCAGTTCATTCAGGGCAGAAGCAATGGGAGAAGGGCCATAGCTTAGTGGTAAAGCAGCTGCTTACATGCAGAAGCTCTCCAGTTCAATCTGTTGTATCTCCAGCTAGAATGTCCTCTGTCTGAAACCCTGGAGAGTTTTTGCCATCCATTGTGGACAAGACTGAGCTAGATAGAGCCATAGTGGGACTCAGTATAAGGCAGCCTCCTATTGTCCCAGCAACAAGCCTTTGTGTTGGTGCTGACCTTTAAAGCCCTAAACGGCCTCGGTCCAGTATACCTGAAGGAGCGTCTCCACCCCCATCGTTCAGCCCGGACACTGAGATCCAGCGCCGAGGGCCTTCTGGCGGTTCCCTCATTGCGAGAAGTAAGGTTACAGGGAACCAGGCAGAGGGCCTTCTCGGTAGTGGCGCCTGCCCTGTGGAACGCCCTCCCAGCAGATGTCAAAGCAATAAACAACTATTTTACTTTTAAAAGTCATCTGAAGGCAGCCCTCTTTAGGGAAGTTTTTAATGTTTGATGCTGTACTGTTTTTAATATTCAGTTGGAAGCCGCCCAGAGTGGCTGGGGAAACCCAGCCAGATAGGCGGGGTATAAATAATAAATTATTATTATTATTATTATTATTTGCCACGCACAGAGGAGTCCTTTCAGACATGAAATAAATAAAGCTGCCCTGGAAAGGGATGCTGAAAATTAGAAAGCCCTGGGACAACAAAACACTCGGACACAGTGCCTTTAAAGCACGGACCTGGGCCTAGGAAGCATGGGGCACCAGGTACCTGTGGCTGAGCCTTGAGCGACTGCTGTCCAAGGTGCTGAACGGATTGAATACAAAGATGCAACTGTTAGCATGTCAAGGGGCATGATGGTGCTTTGAATGTATAAAGCAGATGCGGCCTAACTTGCACAGTTGCAGAATGAACTGAATTGAGCCAGAAGAGACTTCCGGGTTGGTGCCTCCGGCAGTGGCGGAGTTCCTCTGACCGGGGGTCTGTACCGCCGCGGCGAAGGCGGAGACCCGTAAAAATCACAGGCGGGAGAAGCCTGTGAACGTGGGATTCGGCAGGCACCTTTTGCGTCTCCCCTACTCGCGGGGGAACCCGGTTTCAGGGAGCGACATGGGGTGAGCGGCGCGGTGCTTCAAATCGTCTGCTTCTTCCACTGAGCGAAGCCGCATAGCTGTTGCCGGAGAGCGCTGACTTTTTCCTGTGGACAATTTGACTTCAAAGTAATTACCCGTGAGTAGAGCTGAAATGGGAGAATCGGACTTTAAACGTTAAATTTGGCATCGAAACGGGGAGGTTCAAAACAGGAAGTCCGCCTTCCCTATTTGTAAATAGACTGAGGCAAGGAGGCTGCAAGCTAAAGCCTTGGAAAGCCTTTCATAAAAGATTAAACTTCCATCGGCAAAGAGCATAAAACCCCCCCTTGGAGGCAGGAGAAGAGGGGGGGTAGTTGTGGACTGAGTATGCCTGCAGGAGAGAGTGAAAAAAGTTAAAATACCACCGCTCTCACCCTGGAAACAGGCTGCTAGTAGGACTGACGTTTTGGAATGTTCATTGACAGCATTTAGAACGTTCATTGACAGCTAGCGAAATGAGAGAATACATTGTTTCCACTGTCTCCGGTTGCTTTTAAAGAGGAGTTAAAGTAAGTGAAAACTCAAACTAACTTTGGATTATTGGAACATTGTCTAAAAGAGGACAGTACTGACTAATACAAATGGAAACTGTTTCCCCTAGTGGAAGCTTTTGAAATTGGTTGCTCCATAGGGGCAGGACTAGGGGAATTTCCAGCTGCAGATAAAGAAGTGTGAGACTCTGGGATTGACCTTGAGTCTCTTAAGTGTTATGGCAAAAGGAAAGGAAAAAATAGACGGAATGTCGACAGAAGAGGCATTAGTGGCCGTATTGGTGAAAATAAATAATTTGCTGGAACAGCTTCACAAGAAAACAGATGTGATGAATGTGACAGTAAATGCTGCAAATATTAAAATAGACTTAATGGCAGAAAGTTTAAATAATCTGGGACAAAAGGTGAATACCAATACAGAAACCATCCAGAAATTGATACAGGAATCTACTTTGATACGGCAAACTGCGGATGAAGCCAAGGAGAAAACCCTTGCTGCTGAATTTGAAGCAACTCAATTGGAGAGAGAGAGAATCCCTTCCATACAAGGACAACTTGAGGAACATAAGCTAACATTTGTTATGATTGAACTTAAAGAGAAACAGATGAATTTGAGGATCAGAGCCTTACCTGAGGAAAAGGAAAGCTTGACAGAGGTTCAGGAGGAGACAGGACTAATATCGGTTGAGAAAGAGAGGTTTTTGGGGGTTAGTATGACCGCCAGAAATGTGAATTTATTCAAGGACAATTGTGAAGGACGTTGGATTGAAGGGAAGGAGGATTTGGAAATATGGTTAAATCTGAAGTTGTCATTGTTGGGCCGAGTTGCTGTGGGGGGAATGAGGCTTGCTGTGTTGTCGGGGATGTTGCTTTTGTTTCAAACATTGCAAGTTTTGGATGGGATGGATTGTATCAGGAGGTGGCAGAGGGACGTCTCTAGATTTGCCTGGCAGGGCAGGAAGCCAAGAGTAAAATTTAAGATATTGACGGATGCTAAAGAAGGAGGTGGACTTGCCCTGCCAGACCCCTAAACTTTGTTGTGAATCATCTGTTTTTTGCTGGCTGAGAGAATGGTTGCTTCTTGAAAGCACTGAAGTGCTAGATAAATGGCAGATGAAGTTGATGGACTATATGGAATTGGCGGAAATGACTGGCAAGATCCGAGACCAGGGAGAAGAGTCGGGGGAAGAAGACTGGGAAAAGTTTAAAGACTATTTACAGAAATATGGTAAAATTAATGAATGTTAGAAGAATGTTGGAATGAAGTTATATGGCTTTAGCAGAAATGTTATAAGGAATTAAGTATAAATAGATTAATAGAAAATTAAAGGAAAAAATAAGGTAAGAATGTGTTAAGATAATTATAGGATAGAAAACAGAGGAAGATGGAAAGGAATTGCTGAAATAATAAATAGAAGTGGAATACAAAAAGGGAGGTGTGAGGAGGTCGATGGAAATAAGCGAATGAAAGATGGGATGTTGAAAATGTTTGAGGTGATTTTAAATTGTTTTTGTTTTGCTTTGTATGTGGTGTTTTTGTATTGTATTTGTATTGTTCTTTCCCCCCCTCTTTTTTCTTCTTTCTTTTTTTGTGTAATGTTGTGTTGAAATTGTTTGAAAAGTAATAAATATCATTTTAAAAAAATAAAAATGAATTGAGCTGGAAGAAGCAGGACTACATGGGATGTAGAACGCTATACAGGAATTGGCTGGGGGTGGCCCACTGGGAGAGGCACATGATGCAAAAAGCGGCAGTTCCAACCCATTCATGGGAAAGAGAGCTCTGAAATCCTGGAGAGCAGCTGCTGGCTGTGGCAGACCATACAGAACTAGATGGCCCAGTGGTCTCACTGGGGTTTCAAGCCAGAACACAGCTTCAGCGCCCCCAGGACAAACCAATTTTTAATTCCCCAAACTCTTACTAATCAGAGTTTCCTTTTTAAAGCGACAGTAGTTCAAAGCATTGACTAGGGGCTTTTCAATGTTCAAAGGCACTTTGGATGCCTTGACTTGCAATCCTTACAACAACCCTGCAGAGCAGTTCAGTGTTATCTCGAGTTGCAGAATAGCGAGGCGCGATGCCGAGGCGGACGCAGGGTGGCCCACCGAAGGAGTTCATGGTAGGGGGACCGAATGAGGCCAAACTCCGTCTTTTGCTCTTATTGCAGCTGTGTCTTGGCTCTGTGCTCGCAAGTGTTCTAGTGACTTTCAGGTAACTTGGAAAGCATGGGAATGATGTCTTGGTTCTGAAGAATGATATTTCCCCCAGTCTGACTTAGTTATCCTGGTGATGATTCAGCTAGATGTTGTACACGCTGACCATATTCCAGAAGGGCTTGGTTGTCTTGGCCTTGCTTTGGCTTACTGAGATCTGTCTTCTCCCTATAGGTGCTCATTCTAAAATGGATAATTGTAACATTTGACTTCATTGATCAGAAGGAATATATGAATGCTCTCTATGGTTTCTTCTTCCGCTTCTTACAATACGAGAAATTGGTAAGATAAAAAGGAATGTTGAAGGAACTCGCTTTTATTCTGACATTGACCCAAATCAAACAATAAAGAGTACTTTCCGAACACACAACAGGACACCAGGTGAAAAGTGGGGCCTTAAAAATACCTCTCCCATTTCCTTCCTTTTCCTGTCTTGTTCCTTCCCAATGGGTGCCGGTCGCAGCGCCCCCCGGGTGCACAGCATGTTCAGGCAGGCAGGCAGGCAGGCAGGCAGCTATCTGATGTCGATCCCGCCCGTTCCTCCCTCCACCCCCCTATCCGATGGAGGGAGGGGGGGGGATCCTGTTCTGCATAGCTATCAATTTGGGTGTGATAGTCTTATGTTTGCATACTTATGGGAAAATAAAACTAATTTATTTTAGAGCTTGTATTTGTGTGTATTCATGGTATTATTTGTAGACCCAGTAGATGGCAGTGTGGTGTGGAGAGTGTTTTTGGCAGCTCCTGAAAGGATAGAGGGTGGAACGTTGACCGTTCAAAGGCACTATAAGCAATATATATCTCCACATTTTCCTAGCTACGTTTCCCCATAAAAGTATACACTCGAATACATTTGAATCAAATACATTTGTACTATCAAGAATGTATAATTTGCTGTTAAAATGGAACACCCAGGATGAAACGGTTAAATCTGCTATGATTAAATGGGCACAGGATGTTGGACATAACATTATGTTTGCTGACTGGGAACAGTTGTGGACCACTGGTTTGAGATTCACGGCATGTAATGCCTTAAGAGAGAATATTATGAAAATGAAATACAGGTGGTACATGACACCAGTCAAGCTTGCAAAAATCTATCATTTGCCTGATAATAAATGTTGGAAATGTAAAGAGACTGATGGTACATTCTTTCACCTTTGGTGGACATGCCCAAAGATTAAGGCTTTCTGGGAGATGATCTATAATGAAATAAAAAAGGTATTTAAATAAACCTTCCTGAAGAAACCAGAGGCCTTTCTCTTGGGCATGGTCGGCCAATTGGTGCCAAAGAAGGATAGAAACTTTTTTATGTATGCGACAACAGCAGCAAGGATACTGATTGCAAAGTATTGGAAGACACAAGAACTACCCACACTGGAAGAGTGGCAGACCAAGGTGATAGACTACATGGAATTGGCAGAAATGACCGGCAGAATCCGAGACCTGGGAGAAGAGTTGGTGGAAGAAGATTGGAAGAAATTTAAAGACTATCTGCAGAAATACTGTAAAATTAATGAATGTTAAAATGATGTTGGATTGGAAATAAGTGGCGTTGGCAAATAAGAAAATGTAAATATGGATTGATAATGGATGAAAATATATTGTTATAATAGGTTATGATAAAAAGTTAAGATAAGAAGAAGAAGAAGAGTTTGGATTTGATATCCCGCCTTTCACTCCCTTTAAGGAGTCTCAAAGCGGCTCACATTCTCCTTTGCCTTCCTCCCCCACAACCAACACTCTGTGAGGTGAGTGGGGCTGAGAGACTTCAAAGAAGTGTGACTGGCCCAAGGTCACCCAGCAGCTGCATGTGGAGGAGCGGAGACGCGAACCCGGTTCCCCAGATTACGAGACTACCGCTCTTAACCACTACACCACACTGGCTGAATGAAAGAAGGCTAGGATTTGCTGAACCAACTATTTAAAAGGGAATACAAAAAGGGGAGGTGTGAGGAAGTCAAGAAAAAAAAGTAAATGAACCTACAAGCTCTGAAAACTGGATTGGTTTTTTAAATTTTTCTTTTTTTTGTTTTTCTGGGTTTGTGTATGTATTTTCTATCTGTATTTTTTCTTAGTTTTTCTGTAATTTCTATCTTCTTTTTTCAACACTGTAATTTTTTGTTTGTAATTTTTTTTAGTTCATAAATCTAGGTGTATTCTTTGAAAAAACTTAATAAATATCTTATAAAAAAACAAACAAATACATTTGGAACAAGTGATTGTTACATTTAAGGAACATTCTCTAGGCGATGAGATTGGGGGGAAATACAAAAACCCATTCGGATACATTTGGATACATTTAGAAAAGTACAGCATTTTGAGGGAAAATACATTCGAGTCGAAAACTACATTCAGATCCATTCTTAAAGTCAATGAGAAAGATACAGCAAAAAGGATACAATTCGATACAGCGAAAAAGGATCCATTCCCCAAGGCACCGTTGACCTTCTTGTAGGGTGTGAAGGCAGAATATGATCTATTTGATATTGGTAGGGTCCTTCTCCTTCATTCCCCTCTCTGACCCTGACTCTCTTACGACACAGGGACCATCCCAGAGTGTGGGCACAACTTCTGCCGGTCCGGCCTGATCCAGTGGAGCGGGGCAAAAAGGAGGCTGGCTTCCTGTCCTCAAGGCCGAGTTGGAGTCCAGAGAAGGAGCCTCGTCCGCAATCGGCAATTGGCTACCTTTGTCGAAGTAGCCAAGACTCTCAGTCTTCCAGAGGGAAAGGAGGAGTCTGTGAGAAGCACCAGGAGCCCCTGAAACTCTTTTGCAAGGAGGATGAAGCCCCCATCTGTGTGGTTTGGGGCAGATCCAAGAAGCACCAACACCACGAGGTGATTCCTCTGGAAGAGGCTGTCGAGGAATACAAGGTACCTTGAGGGGGAGAAATAGCTGTGTATTCTTCTTGGCAGGTGATCTTCTTAATTCTCAGATCCAAAGTAGGCATGGTATTCATTGGTGGTTGTTTATTACCTTAGAAGCAGCCAAGGGGAAGCCTGAGGGCTGCTGGGATGGCTGGGAGGAGGGAGTCAAAGTCTTTCTCTCTGCCAGGGGGGCCAAGGGATCTTCCCTGGAAATACAGCAGCTTCATGGGACCATGGCAGGGAGAGAAAGGGTTAACCTCATCCACATCCCCCAGCAAGGTTGCTTTGTACATATTTAGAACACTACAAATGTGAATTGCACATACACAACTAAGTCCATGTCTCCTTTGGCTAGCAGGATGCCTCCTCAATACCCTGCCAAGCAGAGAGCAGCAAGGGGTCAGCTGCAAGGGGGTGGGGACTGGGGGCTCCTTTTCCCTTCTGGGGTACCTCAGAGCCCATATAGAGTCCTTTGGTAGCTTCTCTATCGGTAGGAGAAAATAACAGAGGCCAGCCAGAGAATATTGAGAAGCAAAGTAGCTAGTAAGCCAGATCTTTATTACCTGTTGCAACAGGGTGCTCACCCCCCCCCCCCCCACGCAGGAGGGAGGAGGAGACCCCGAACCAAGTCCTTATATAGACATTTGAAATTGCCCAGCCTGGAGCCCAAGACCACCCCTCCATACATCATACATACACCACAGAAGGGGCGGCCTACAACAGACTCCTGTCTGGCAGGAAACCTGTTGATGGGTTTACCTGGCTGTTCATGGGTTTACCTGCATATTCTTTTGTGATGAGAACTACTTACAGTATTTATGTATGTGTTTATATCTTAGACCTTCTAATTCTCCTAACACCAGGAATTGACCAGATGGTGCAGGATGCCCCCCCCCCCAAAATATCTGTTGGAAGCAGATTTAGGAGTGGGGGGTGGAAGCACCTGCTGGTGGGGAGCACACTTCTTCTGGGGATGCTTCCTCCTCCTCTTCAAACTTCTCCCTGGGGCCTCAAGATGAGAAGTCAGGCTGGAAGTCTCCTCGGAGAAGACAAAGGAGCAAGCATGGCTGCCTTTCCTCTTCTCCAGACCAGTTAGTTGGACCTTTCCCATCCCAGTTCTGCATTGGTTTTCAAGCAGTGTGCTGTGGCAGCTGGGGTGCCGCGGGAGACACTGGCCTCTGTCCCTCTTTCCTTCCCTCCCTCCTCGGATGCCATCTCTGCCTCCCCAAGGCTTGCCCAGCTGTTCTCCCCCAGAGAATGGTGCCTCTGGGGCTGGCCAGGGGGTGTGGGCTGCCAGGAGATGAGGCGGCCTCAGAGTAAGCAAGCCAACTGGCGAGGGGCCCTTGCTGTTGGGAATGGACAGGCAAGTCCCAGGCCCCTGGGGGGCAGCGGGGGCAGCTCAGAGACCAAGAGGAGGACTCCTAAGGAGAGGGGAGAGGAGAGGAGGCTGAGAGAGCACTCCGCTAGGGAGGCTGTTGGAGAAAGGTGGAGGGGAGGCAAGCAAGGGGGGACCTAACTGGTCTCCTGAGCCCCACAGGGGTGCCGCAGAAAGAAGGGAGTTGGTCCAGGGAGCCGTGGACCCCAAAAGGTTGAAAACCTCTGTACTTTTCTTTCCTCCAGTCAATTACTTTCCTATTATAGCAAGGCCACTGGACCCAAGAAGCCAGTAGAATATTTGTCAGAGCTGCCCGAGGTCCCAGCTCACAAATGACCAACGCCGGTTCGTTGTTATATACAAAAGTCTTTATTGAAGTTCAGTTTCGCTTTCACAGCCGCGGCGCGCAGCTCTACGTCTCAAACTCTAGACCGCTGAAGCTCCGTCTGAATCTCCTCCCCCCAGACACCAGTTTAAGACTCTAGCCTTGCTCCACCTCTTCCTTTGCTCTTTCCTCCTCTGGTTCCGCCTGTCCGCTGGGGTCTTGCCCTTCCTAGACTCTTCTGACGCTGAGTCCCCTGAGTCTTCCCCCTGCCTCCGGCGGGCTTTAGGACCTGGTTCCCAATCCGGGTTTTCTGCTGACCCGCGCGCCTGTACATTCGAACTTGGCGCGCGCGCCCAGCCGGCAACCTTCCTCCTGACCGTTACACTGCTCCTGTCACTGCTTCCCCCTTCGGTGAGGCTAGCTGGACCTGACCTCCCCTCCGTTCCCCCACTCTCCGATAGAGGCGTGGTCAGCCCTGACTCCTCTTCTCTCCCCGCTGGAGGAGACGCTGGCCCTGACACATGGGACTCTTCCCCCCCACTATGCTCTGGTGGGGAAGCTGGTCCTGATCTCCCGCTGCTGCTTTGGGAGTCCCCGCTGGCCCCTTATTTCTGGTGCGTCCCCCCTGGGACCCCCCTTGCCCTGACCATCGGCGCCCCCTTCTGGGAATCTTCTGATTCGCTGGAGAAGCTCATGGAATCTCTCGGGTCACTGTCATACTCCCCTACGCTGCCCTCAGATTCCTCCCCCTCGCTCCCCATTTCCTCTCTCCCCTGTGCCTCTGCTTCCGAGCCCCTGACAATATTCATCTCCTCTCTTTCTGGCCTATCAAGCAGACCTGGACAAGGAAAGCAAAGACCTCCTTGGAAGTGTCCCTATTGTTACTAGTGAGGGAACAAGCACTTCAAGAAGCAAGTCCGGACTGAGGAGGGATGGGGAAATCTGCCCATTTCAACTTCTCTCATTTCTCCTTTTTCCATATCGGTTTGTTATTTATTTATTATTCTGAAAATGAATCAAATGCTAGGGTGGCTACCTTCTCGTATAAATATGTTGATACGTGCTTTACCCTCATAAATACATTTTTTGTGAACATTACCTGGCTGGGTCAACCCTGAAAAAGTCAGAGGTGTGAATTTCAAAAGATTGTTGTTTTGGTCTCCATATTTTTCCAAGAATTGCGAATTAGGTAAGTTCGCCTTTGAATGCAGCTAAATGGAGTTTATTTCCCATTGTTGTTTATCATGTGAAAAGCAGTCAAGGAGAAGCCTGAGGACTTGTGAGCTGAGAGGGTGGAAGCAGTTCAATTCAAATCCTAATTCTCTTGCTGATGTTTTGAAGGCTGACCCTCTTCCTCACTCAGACGTCCTCAGAACCGGAGAGGCTAAAGACTGTGGAGAAGTTGAGACAACTGCGCCAGTTCCTGGAAGAAGAAGAAGAAGAAGAAAAGCGTCTGCTGAATCATGTGGAAGAGGTGGAGAAGGAGATTGCAGGGAGAAGGGATGAGCAGCTGGCCAGACTCTTAAGAACTTCTAACTGAGTTAAGATTAAAAAAGGATGTGTACAAAAAAATGGAAAAGGAGGGAAACCACCAAAGAGGAATTCAAACAAATAGCCAGCACATGTAGACACAAAGTCAGAAAAGCTAAATGAACTCAGGCTTGCTAGAGAGGTTAACAGCAACAAAAAAGGCTTTTATAGGTATGTCCGTAGCAAAAGGAAGAACAAAGAAACAGTGGGGTCACTCAGAGGAGAAGATGGTGAAATGCAAACAGGGGACACAGAAAGGGCTGAACTCCTCAATGCCTTCTTTGCCTCAGTCTTCTCCGATAAAGAAAACAATGCCCGACCTGAAGAATTTGGAGCAAATGATTCAGCAGAGGAAACACAGCCCAGAATAACTAAGGAGATAGTACAAGAATACTTGGCTAGTCTAGATGTATTCAAGTCTCCAGGGCCAGAAGAACTGCATCCAAGAGTATTAAAAGAACTGGCAGATGTGATCTCAGAGCCACTGGCAATCATCTTTGAGAATTCCTGGAGAACAGGCGAAGTCCCGGCAGACTGGAGGAGTGCAAATGTTGTCCCTATTTTCAAAAAGGGGAAAAGAGAGGACCCAAATAATTATCGTCCAGTCAGTCTGACATCAATACCAGGGAAGATTCTGGAGCAGATCATTAAGGAAACAGTCTGTGAGCACCTAGAAAGGAATGCTGTGATCACCAATAGTCAGCATGGATTTCTGAAAAATAAGTCATGTCAGACTAACCTGATCTCATTTTTTGACAGAATTACAAGCCTAGTAGATGAAGGGAACGCAGTGGATGTAGCCTACCTTGATTTCAGCAAGGCATTTGACAAGGTGCCCCATGATATTCTTGTAAAGAAGCTGGTAAAATGCGGTCTTGACTATGCTACCACTCAGTGGATTTGTAACTGGCTGACTGACCAAACCCAAAGGGTGCTCATCAATGGTTCCTCTTCATCCTGGAGAAGAGTGACTAGTGGGGTGCCACAGGGTTCTGTCTTGGGCCCGGTCTTATTCAACATCTTTATCAACGACTTGGATGATGGACTCAAGGGCATCCTGATCAAATTTGCAGATGACACCAAACGGGGGGTGGGGGGGTGGCTAACACCCCAGAGGACAGGATCACACTTCAAAACGACCTTGACAGAGAACTGGGCCAAAACAAACAAGATGAACTTTAACCAGGAGAAATGTAAAGTCTTGCACTTGGGCAAAAAAAAAATGAGAGGCACAAATACAAGATGGGGGACACCTGGCTTGAGAGCAGTACATGTGAAAAGGATCTAGGAGTCTTGGTTGACCACAAACTTGACATGAGCCAACAGTGTGACGCGGCAGCTAAAAAAGCCAATGCAATTCTGGGCTGCATCAATAGGAGTATAGCATCTAGATCAAGGGAAGTAATAGTGTCACTGTATTCTGCTCTGGTCAGACCTCACCTGGAGTACTGTGTCCAGTTCTGGGCACCACAGTTCAAGAAGGACACTGACAAACTGGAACGTGTCCAGAGGAGAGCAACCAAAATGGTCAAAGGCCTGGAAACGATGCCTTATGAGGAACGGCTAAGGGAGCTGGGCATGTTTAGCCTGGAGAAGAGGAGGTTAAGGGGTGATATGATAGCCATGTTCAAATATATAAAAGGATGTCATATAGAGGAGGGAGAAAGGTTGTTTTCTGCTGCTCCAGAGAAGCGGACACGGAGCAATGGATCCAAACTACAAGAAAGAAGATTCCACCTAAACATTAGGAAGAACTTCCTGACAGTAAGAGCTGTTCGACAGTGGAATTTGCTGCCAAGGAGTGTGGTGGAGTCTCCTTCTTTGGAGGTCTTTAAGCAGAGGCTTGACAACCATATGTCAGGAGTGCTCTGATGGTGTTTCCTGCTTGGCAGGGCGTTGGACTCAATGGCCCTTGTGGTCTATTCCAACTCTATGATTCTAGGATTCTATGACTCTGCAGGAAACTCTCCTCTCTTGAGAGGATCATCCAGGTGATGGAGGAAAAGGGTCAGCAGCCAGCGAGTGAACTGCTGCAGGTAAGACGGCTCCAGGAAAAGGCTGCCTCCCATCCTTTCTGTGCCCCTTTCATGTACGCAAGGAGTGTAGGGGCTCAGTTGACGGAGCCTCGAGTCAGCTTGGTAATGGACAGGAACACCCCAGAGACCTGGGATGCTGAACTCACCTGAAGGCCGACTAGAGATTCTTCAGTCTTCTTGAGGGAAGGGGAGGGGATTTTCTGCTCCTTGCTGATGATTTGCCTCCGAATGCCTTCCCGCTGGGCAATGCTGCCTTCCTGCCCTGCCCTGGGCTTCGCCAAGGATGCAGTCAGGCCTCCTTCTGACATGAGCCAGTCTCTTGACCAAGCTTCTCTTCCCGTTCCCTCCACAACTTCTGGGTGGATCCCCTTCCCCATAGATCCTGATCGGCCCAAAATGGTGCTCGGTCACAGTGACCAAAGAGCAAGACAGAGGGACTCATCCAGACTGTGCCACCTTCTCCACTCACAATCCCATATGGCCAGACGTACAAGTGCTTCTGAACGCCCTCTTTAAGGAGGCTGAGAAGACTGACATACTGGCAAAGGCAGGAGAAGCCCTATGACGGAATGATTGCCAGATGTCCCCGTCTCCCGGGGACAGTCCCCGGATTTACAAATCTGTCCCCAACAGATTGTAGATTTGTAGATTTATTAGTAGGGAAGGAATGTTGCGTGATTGGTTCAATGGCACAAGACACATCATATGGGGACTTATGACTAGGCAAAATGGCGGGTGTCAGGGCAATGAGCAGCTCCTGAAGCCAGCCAGAGCCAAGTGCACTAACAGGCTGGCTCCGGGCTGCTGAGACTGCTGCTACCGCTGCCACTGCCGAGGGGGAACCAGGGATGCCCGGCGCGTCAACTGGGGAAACTGCTGACACACACACCCCCCAGGACCCAAATCGAGGCGGGAGCTAGAGCGCCGGGCCACGTGGCCGACTGCCCAGCGGCGCTCCAGGGCCAGTAAAAACCCCGGAGCCAACCCAAGGAGAAGGAGGAAAGGAGAAGGAGAAGGAAGAGAGAGAAAGAGGAAGGAGAAAGAAGAGGGGAGCCCCGACCTTGCGGCCGCTGAGGAAGAGAGGTAGGAGAGCACCAGGAGGGCAAGGACACGGGGCCGAGCCCAGGCCCAACCCGAGCCTACTCCACGGCAGATAGCACTCCAAGAGATCAGGCTGCGGCCCAGAGGAAGGCCACGCGACAGAGGAGACCCAGAAGAGAAGGTATTACTTCTTATTTTTTTAAAAAATGATTTTTAAAAAAATAACATTTGTTTCTTTTGAAAAAGTGTCCCCGGATTCTTTGAAAAAAATCTGGTAACCTTACCTTAAATCCTAACCTTCTAATTCCAAGTCTCTTCTTTCTCAATATCCCCATTCCTTTAACCGCACCAAGTAACAAGCTGTAAAATGCAAGTTTAAAACGCAAGCTTTCCTTTGCATCTCACAGAACTTTAAATGTAATTCGTGGGTTTTTTCACCTGTCCTCCAAACTTAGGCCTTTTTGCCATCCTTTAAATGGGAAATCAGTAGTCAAGCCATACTTTTTGGTAAAACGTTCGTCTGGATCCCGGAAGTCCTACCTGAGAAGAACAATGGGAGTGTCCGCTAGCGCCAGCCACTTCTCCTTCTGCAAGCAGCGCCACCCGAATTCCCACCTGGGATGAGCCGCTGGAGAAAGACTGGGGCGGGCGGCAAGTGGGAGGGGGAAGTCGTGCGCTTCTGTCCCGTGAGAAAAGTCCTGGGCTCTGTCTCTCCAGTTGCGCTTCCTCGGTTCAGAGGTGGACTATAGCAGCTGGGCTGGGCTGCCTCAAAGCCCATCAAGGCCACAGGCTGCTAGAAATTAGAAAATGTTTCCAGAGGTACTTCAAACAGTTATATACACAAGGGCCACAGAAAGAGTTTGATATAGACCAATTCTTAAAAACAAATGGATTACAAAAAATCTCTCAAGAAAACAAGACAATGTTGAATTACAAAATTACAGAACAGGAGGTAGAAGGTGCCATCCAGAATATGCAGTTGGGCAAATCTCCAGGGCCGGATGGTTTAACCTCAAAATACTACAGAACTTTGAAGGACTGGATAATTAAACCACTAAAGGAGGTTTGTAATGAAATTTTGGAGGGGGGAAAAGCGCCAGAATCGTGGAAAGAAGCATATATTACACTTATACCGAAAATTGAGTCTGAAAAGACACAACTTAAGAACTACCGCCCCATATCCCTGCTTAATGTGGATTACAAAATATTTGCTGACATTTTGGCCAGAAGATTAAAAAAAGTATTAGTGGAAGAGATTCACAAGGACCAGGCTGGCTTTCTCCCAGGCAGACACTTGTCTGATAACACGAGGGATATAATTAACATTTTGGAGAAGTTGCAAGTGGACATTAACACTAAAGCAGTTTTAATTTTTGTGGATGCGGAGAAAGCCTTTGACAATATTTCTTGGAGCTTTATGAAGAAAAATCTTCAGGGGATGGGGGTTGGTCAAGGGTTTGAAAATGGTATAAGTGCAATTTACTCAGAACAAAAGGCCAAATTAATAGTTAACAATGTGGTGACAGAGGAATTTAAGATAGAGAAAGGGACACGACAAGGCTGCCCAATTTCCCCATTGCTCTTTATTTCGGTCCTGAAGGTTCTGTTAAATATGATCAGAAGGGACCGTCTGATCAAAGGTATAAAGGTCGGAGCCAAACAATATAAACTGAAAGCTTTTGCAGATGATTGAGTATTGACTTTACAGGAGCCAGAATCTAGTACAAAAAGAGTATTAGAACTGATTCAAGAATTTGGTCTTGAGTTCTTGAGAAAAATCTAACACTAATTGAGAAAGAGAGGTTTCGGAATGAGACAGGTTTAACAATGGTTAAGAAAGTGAAATACCTGGGGATGAACATGACAGCTAAAAATGGGAATTTATTTAAAGACAACTATGAAAAATGTTGGTCAGAAGTGAAAAAGGACCTAGAAATATGGTCAAATTTGAAGCTTTCCTTGTTCGGGCGAATTGCTGCTATAAAGATGAATGTATTGCCAAGAATGTTATTTTTGTTTCAATCACTACAAATTTTGGACAAAATGGACTGTTTCAAGAAGTGGCAGAGAGACATTTCTAAATTTGTCTGGCAGGGCAAGAAGCCCAGAATAAAATTTAAAATACTAACTGATGCAAAGGAAAGAGGTGGATTTGCCCTGCCAGACCTTAAACTTTATTATGAATCAGCAGCATTCTGCTGGTTGAAAGAATGGCTGCTTCTTGAGAACACAGACATTTTGGACTTAGAAGGTTTTAATAATGTTTTTGGGTGGCATGCATATTTGTTAAAGCACATAAAGCATTTAAAAAACATATTGTCAGGAAAGCATTGTTTAATGTCTGGATTAGATATAAGGACTCACTTGAAAATAAAACCCTAAGGTGGTTGTCACCGATGGAGGCAAAGGCTCAGAAAAAGCTCAATATGGAGGCCAAGTGGCCGAAATATTGGGAAATCTTGGAGCAAGAAGGAGACAAATTGAAATTGCAGAGTTTTGAGAAATTAAAAGATAAAGTGCGAGATTGGCTTCATTATTATCAAATAAGAGAGGTTTATAACTTGAATAAAAAAATTGGCTTCCAGGTGGAAAAATCAAAGTTGGGAACAGAACTGTTAGATCCCAAAACTAAGATACTTTCAAGAATGCATAACGTGCTGTTAAAATGGAACACTCAGGACGAGACGGTTAAATCTGCTATGATTAAATGGGCACAGGATGTTGGACATAACATTATGTTTGCTGACTGGGAACAGTTGTGGACCACAGGTATTAAATTTACGGCATGTAATGCCCTAAGAGAGAATGTTATGAAAATGATTTACAGGTGGTACATGACCCCAGTCAAGCTTGCAAAAATCTACCATTTGCCTGATAACAAGTGTTGGAAATGTAAAGAAAATGAAGGTACATTCTTTCACCTTTGGTGGACGTGCCCAAAGATTAAGGCTTTCTGGGAAACGATATATAATGAATTGAAAAAGGTATTTAAATATAGCTTCCCGAAGAAACCAGAGGCCTTTCTCTTGGGTATTGTCGACCAGGGGGTGTTAAAGAAGGATAAAACTTTTTGTTATGTATGCGACAACAGCAGCAAGAATACTCATCGCAAAGTACTGGAAGACACAAAACCTACCCACCTTGGAAGAATGGCAGATGAAGGTGATTGACTACATGGGTCTGGCAGAGATGACGAGCAGAATCCGAGACCAGGGAAGAGAAACAGCGGAGGAAGATTGGAAAAAATTTAAGGACTATCTAAAGAAATATTGTAAAATTAATGAATGTTAAAATGATGTTGGATTAGAAAATAAGTGGTTACCAGCGGTAATGGATAAGTTAAAGAGAATAAGTAAGATCAAATTCAAGTTAAAATAAGGGGAGGATTTGCTGAATAATTGATTAGAAATTGGAATACAGAAAGGGGAGGTACGAGGAAGTCGGGGAAGTAAATTATAAGAAAATAAGATTTCGAAATTGTACTTGTTTTTTGTTTGTTGTGTCTATTGTATTGTTTTGTTTTGTTTTTGTTGTTATAAAATTATGGAAACTTTAATAAAAATCTTATTAAAAAGAAGAAGATTGGAAGAAATTTAAAGATTATTTGCAGAAATACTGTAAAATTAATGAATGTTAAAATGATGTTGGATTGAAAATAAGTGGTATTGGTAATAAGATTAATAAGAATATGCAAATACGGATAGATAATGGATGAAAATACATAGGTATAATAGGTTAAGATATTGAGTAAAGATAAATGGAAGAGGGTAAGGATTTGTTGAAATGATTTTCTTAAATGGGAATACAAAAAGGGGAGGTGTGAGGAGGTCAAGGAAACAAGGAAATGAGCCTAAGAATATCAAAAATTGGATTTATCTTTTAATTTTTTCTTCTTTTTAGTTATTAATATTTTCTTTCTATTTTGTATCTTTTTTATTTTTCTTTTCTATGTGTGTTTTTTCAGTTTGCTAATTTTTGTTTTAATTTTTTCTATTCTGTAAACTTATGTTTTCTGTAAACTTTATTCTGTAAACTTATGTTTTTTGTAAAACTTTAATAAATATTTCTTTAAAAAAAATAAATGGGAAATCAGTAGTCAAGCCATACTTTTTGGTAAAACGTTCGTCTGGATCCCGGAAGTCCTACCTGAGAAGAACAATGGGAGTGTCCGCTAGCGCCAGCCACTTCTCCTTCTGCAAGCAGCGCTACCCGAATTCCCACCTGGGATGAGCCGCTAAACTGAGCCAGCGGAGAAAGACTAGGGCTGGCGGCAAGTGGGAGGGGGAAGTCGTGCGCTTCTGTCCCGTGAGAAAAGTGCTGCTCCTCCCCGGAGGCAGCCTGCTTGCAGAGAAGGGGGCTGGGCTGCCTCAAAGCCCATCAAGGCCACAGGCTGCTAGCATGACTCATCCCGGCTTTCTCATCTGAGGGGAAAGGGTGCGTGGTCTTAAACGCTGGCCTTGGCAACTTGGCTGAGCTACCTTGGGCCAGTCCTTGGGCCAGCTTAGCCTCCCTCACAGAGGGTTGTTCTGAAGATACACTCAGGAAAACACCCGAGGCATGAAGAAGAAGAACGAGGAGAGTGGGGTCTGGAAAGGGGGGTGGGGAGCGCTCCAGGATGGGAAGTGCGTCCCGGGGGAAGCGAGATTCAGGCGGAGGAGGACGTCGGGTTGGGTGGGGGTGGCCAGGAGCAGCACGATGTCCCTCCAACCCCCGGCTTCCACTCTCCAGGCAGGCGCCCAACGTGGCCAGCTGGCACTCCTGCCTTGGCGTGCAGATCCCGGGTTCAGCCCCAGATCCAGGTTCTGATATTATGAGGGAGAAATCATCGCTCTGCACCTTTCCCACATCATGCATACTTCTATGATGTCCCCACTTTCCCCCCTCTCCCAAAGCCCCAAAGCCTCCTACATTGTAAGCCTTCCTTACAGGGGAATCATCAGAACCACCTGTGCTGCAGAGCTTCTGGCTGAAAGGCGACTCATGGAGATTTGCAATGACTGCTGCAATGCACCCCTAATGATTCAGATTGTATCATTATAGCCTTATTGTGTTTATTTGTTGTTGATATATTAAATTTGTATAATCTTAGAAGCGGTGTGGCTGTGAGTACCATGAAGGGAGCCTGCACTTTGTGATTTGCCAGGGCACTACTGCAGGTTAGGAAGGAGGAAGAGGCAAAGATCCTTTCCCCAGTAGCTTTTAAAAACCATATTGTCAGGAAAGCATTGTATAATGTCTGGATTAAGTATAAAGATTTGCTGGAAAACAAAACTCCAAGGTGGTTGTCGCCAATGGAGGCAAAGGCTGTGAAAAAGCTCAATATGGAGTCAATATGGCCGAGATACTGGGAAATTTTGGAACAAGAAGGGGATAAACTGAAATTGCAGAGTTACGAGAAATTAAAAGATAAAGTGCGAGAGTGGCTCCATTATTATCAAATAATGGAGATTTACAAGATAGACAGGAAAATTGGCTTCCAGGTGGAAAAATCAAAATTGGAGACAGAATTGTTAGAACCAAAAACTAAGAATCTGTCAAAAATGTATAACTTGCTGTTGAAATGGAATACACAGGATGAAACGGTTAAATCAGCTATGATCAAGTGGGCACAAGATATTGGTCATAACATTATGTTTGCTGATTGGGAACGGTTGTGGACCACCGGTATAAAATTTACGGCATGTAATGCCTTAAGAGAGAATATTATGAAAATGATATACAGGTGAAAATGATATACAGGTGGATTCGGCAGAATCCGAGACCAGGGAAGAGAGACGGCGGAAGAAGATTGGAAGAAATTTAAGGACTATCTTAAGAAACATTGTAAAATTATTGAATGTTAGAACGATGTTGGTTTAGAAACTAAGTGGTTTCTAGCTGTAATGATCATGCAATTAAGAAAAGAAAGGTTGAAAATCAATAGAAATTATGGGAGGGATTTGCTGAATTAAATAATTAGAAATTGGAATACAGAAATGGGAGGTATGAGGAGGTCGGGAAAGTAAGGTATAAGAAAATAAGGGATCGAAATTATACTTGTTGTTGTCTGTGTTTTGTTTGTATTTTTGTTCTTTTTTATTTTTATATAACTTTTTGGAAACTTCAATAAATATCTTTTTTTAAAAAAAAAGATCCTTTCCCCAGTAAAACACGTTTGCACCCAGGGTGTTTCCAGACTGTCAGTATTTTGTGGAAGGGATTCAGGTCCAGCCCAGAACTTCAGCTTTTCCAATGAGAATGGATTAAAGCACTCTGACCATTCCCTTAGTAGAGTCTAACCACTGTGTTAGGTTTTGGGCAAGCAAGACATGAACGCAAAACAAACAAGTGGTCATCTCCTCCGGAGGAACCCCTGCACTGTAAATATATTGACAGCACACTTATAGGTCTTTGGCATTGGCATCCCAGAACTGTGAAGGTTGCCTCAACTGTTGAGCAACACAGCTAAGGAAGAAGGAGTGGAGTGTCTCCGGGGGGAGCATAGCTCCCATTCCCTTCCAAACACACAGACAGGACAGTGTGGTGGCACCCAGGGAATAGTTGCAGCAGCCGGATGGCTGGCTGAAACACACACCATTGCACTCTTTTTGAATGGGATGCACTCTGAATCAGCCAGTTAGTGAACTTGGTGATCCTGTGCCACAAAGCCACTACAAAATTGCTCTTCAACGCACACTTCCAGGTCCCTCCAGCTGGGCTTTTTGAGTGTGATGGGTTTTTCTCACTCCAGAGCAGTTTGTCTGTAAGCTGAAGGTCACCAGGAAAGCAAGTGAAACTAAAAATATTGCATTTGTTGATATAATAAGGTTTTAATAACTCTAATACAATCTGAATCATTAGGGGTGCATTGCAGCAGTCATTGCAAATCTCCATGAGTCGCCTTTCAGCCAGAAGCTCTGCAGCACAGGTGGTTCTGATGATTCCCCTGTAAGGAAGGCTTACAATGTAGGAGGCTTTGGGGCTTTGGGAGAGGGGGGAAAGTGGGGACATCATAGAAGTATGCATGATGTGGGAAAGGTGCAGAGCGATGTTTTCTCCCTCATAATATCAGAACCTGGATCTCTTTAAGAAAGAGGAATGTTGGCAGATTCAGGCCAGACACAGAGTGCCTAGTGACACTGAAATTTCCTCCTTCCAGAGGCACTGAGGGGGGTGGCTTTAAGAGAGGATTCGTCAAATTCATGGAGGGTTAGACCATGTTGCACCTCCAGCCGCAGAGGCAGTCTACCTCTGCATACCAGTTGCGGGCGTCCCCAGTGGGGAGAGTGGGGCTGCATTTGGAGTCTGCTTGGGGCTTCCCTTGGACATCTGCTGGGCTGCTGAGAGCTGGACTAGATGGGCCTTGGTCTGATTCTGCAGGGCTGTGACAATAAGAGCCTGGAGTATGGCTGCTTTGCGAGCAATTCAGGGAACAGTAGTGCAGAGTTGCATCTCCCTGGGAAGGGGCACGTGCTCAGCAAAGCTGTCTCTTGCTTCTGGTCCTAAGAGATGGGGTGGGGACATGGAGGAAAGGGGTGCAGCCTTCTGTAGAGGCCGGAGTCTCTCCCCTGCCTCTCTCTGCCACCTCTGAGGTGCCCGAAAAGGCAGATAGCAGAGGAAGCGAACCAATAGTCACGTTCATCTGTACTGGCTCAGTATGACCTATTCTGACAGATGCTGCCTTTCATATTCACACCCAAGAGCCTTTCTGCTCCAGAGATCTGGGGCTGAACCCGGGATCTGCACGCCAAGGCTGGAGTAATAAAGAGCCCTTGCCAGCTGGCCACGCTGGGCGCCTGCCTGGAGAGTGGAAGCCAGGGGTTGGAGGGACATCGTGCTGCTCCTGGCCACCCCCCACCCAACCCGACGTCCTCCTCCGCCTGAATCCCGCTTCCCCCGGGAAGCACTTCCCATCCTGGAGCGGCTGGGGTGGGAGCGCTCCCCACCCCCCTTTCCAGACCCCAGTCTCCTCGTTCTTCTTCTTCATGCCTCGGGTGTTTTCCCGAGTGTATCTTCAGAACAACCCTCTGTGAGGGAGGCTAAGCTGGCCCAAGGACTGGCCCAAGGTAGCTCAGCCAAGTTGCCAAGGCCAGCATTTAAGACCGCGCACCCTTTCCCCTCAGATGAGAAAGCCGGGATGAGTCATGCTAGCAGCCTGTGGCCTTGATGGGATTTGAGGCAGCCTAGCCCCCTTCTCTGCAAGCAGGCTGCCTCCTGGGAGGAGCAGCACTTTTCTGACGGGACAGAAGCACACGACTTCCCCCTCCCACTTGCCGCCCGCCCCAGTCTTTCTCCGCTGGCTCAGTTTAGCGGCTCATCCCAGGTGGGAATTCGGGTAGCGCTGCTTGCAGAAGGAAAAGTGGCTGGCGCTAGCGGACACTCCCATTGTTCTTCTCAGGTAGGACTTCCGGGATCCAGAGGAACGTTTTACCAAAAAGTATGGCTTGACTACTGATTTCCCATTTAAAGGAAGGCAAAACGACCTAAGTTTGGAGGACAGGTGAAAAAAAACACGAATTACATTTAAAGTTCTGCAAGATGCAAAGGAAAGCTTGTGTTTTAAACTTGCATTTTAAAGCTTGTTGCTTGGTGCGGTTAACGGAATGGGAATATTGAGAAAGAAGAGACTTGGAATTAGAAGGTTAGGATTTCAGGGTTAGATGGCTTGGATATTTGTGGTAGATCAAGTCAGAGTAAATGTGCACCTTGAGAACCACTGTATTAGACGTGCGTGGCGTATTAAGAATCTGAAAATAGATATAAAGTTAGTTTATACTCAAAGACTCTGTTTCACCAGAAGACACTTTTTATAGACAAAAGGGTGATTGATAAAGAGAAATGGTTAATCTATTGAGAGTTCTTAAAGTGGAAACGGGGAGATTGTAAAATTAAAACAAGGGGTTTTTCTTTTACACTTAATAAAAGAGGGTTGGGGTGTTTATGGGTTCTTTTTCGGGGGGGGGGTCCTGCACCACTGGGTTTTTCAGGTATTCAGAGAAATTGTGGCTTTTAGGACTTAAAAATGGGTCAGTAGCTTTATTTGGCAATGCCAGAAAAGACTGCCCCTTCAAATTCTGTTTCTAACGCGTATAATAATTTAATAATTATATTTTTTAATTATTTCTACCCGGCCCATCTGGCTGGGTTTCCCTAGCCACTCTGGGTGGCTTCCAGCAAAAGATTAAAGATACATTAAAACATCAGTCATTAAAGGCTTCCCTAAACAGGGCTGCCTTCAGATGTCTTCTAAATGTCATATAGTTGTTTATTTCTTTGGCATCTGGTGGGAGGGCGTTCCACAGGGCGGGTGCCACTACCGAGAAGCCCTCTGCCTGGTTCCCTGTAACTTCGCTTCTCGCAATGAGGGAACCACCAGAAGGCCCTCAGCGCTGGACCTCAGTGTCCGGGCTGACTGATGGGGCTGTATTGAAGCACAATAGGGGGTGGCGTAGGGACTTTGCGCAGGTGATTGATGGTCAAGAAAAGGCAACCTTTGTGCTGTTTTATGTCAGGAGTTGGGAATTCTAGAAGTAGTACTCCTTTTTGCACGTTCTTACTTCCTGTACTGCTTGAATGGAAGAGGAAAACTTCACTTCCTAATTAATGATGTTAAGCGAGGCAAATGTTAGGTCAGGAAGCTCAGCGCAGTATACCTGAAGGAGCATCTCCACCCCCATCCTTCAGCCCGGAGGTCCTCCTCCGAGGGTCTTCTGGTGGTTCCCTCCCCGCGAGAAGCGAGGTTGCAGGGAACCAGGCAGAGGGAGGGCCTTCTCGGTGGTGGCAGCCTCTCTGTGGAACGCCCTCCCTACAGGTGACAAGGAGATGAGCAACTATCAAACCTCTGGAAGGCAGCCCTTTATAGGGAGGCGTTGAATGTTTGTTGTTGTAATATGTGTTGGAAGCCGCCCAGAGAGGCTGGGGAAACCCAGTGAGGTGGGTGGGGTACAAATAACACAATTACATTTATAGCCCCCATTTCCTGCAAGGAGGTCAAGTTGGTGTGCAGAGTTCTCCCCCCCCCCCCATTTTATCCTCACAACAACCCTTTGAGGTAGGTTAGGCTGAGCGTGAGTGCCTGGCCCAGGGTCACCCAGTGAGCTTCAGGGCTGAGTTTGAATGCCTGCCCCCAGCATTCCTCCTCTGCAAGGCCTGCCTCCTCCCATGACAAAGTCTGCTCACACACTCTCAAGCCCCCATGGATGGCTGAGGCAGGTAAGGTTGCCTGTGTTGGAGGAGGGCAGGAGCAGGCAAGGTGAGCCATGCCCCCAAAGGAGGCAGCTGCAGCAGCCCCCTCCTCCAGGAACAGGGCGGGGAGGGACCAGCCCCCAGGAAGGACATGTTTGCCTCCCTCTGCAGTGCTCAGAACAAGAGGGGAATGAGGCCACCCAGGCCCTCTGGAGCACAGAAGGGCTCACCATCCTTGACTTTCCCCCTTCAACTGCCTTTTTACCCAATCCCTCATTTTGAGGAAGTCTCCTCTTTTGAAGTCAAATGTGACTGTTCTGGATTTCCTTAGCAATTGTCCACTTCCATACTGTGTATGTTGAGTCTGATAGCACTGTGGTCACTGTTCCCATTTGATTCAGCCACACCTACATCTTGTCAGTTGAGAGCATCAGGCAGAGCACCCAGCACCTACCGAATCCATTTTTTATTCCAGCAGGTCTTTTTAACGGAAGTCTGATGTCATCAATGTTAACTTTTTCTGCTATGTATTTCTCGTGTGTCACTTCAGAGATGATTATAGTCAAGTGGTGTATAAGCTGTTTAAATAGTAAATGGTTGAATGCAATTTTAAAAATAATAATTGTATAACAAGGCGGAAAGCATACTTGTATCTGACCATATTTTAATGGACACAGACTTTGATAAATAGCATCCTAGCCATAGGCTAATTTTGTGGAGTTTAAAGCTACGCATACAAGTTCTGAAAGCATGCTTTGAAATCCATATGAACTCTAGTATGCTGTCGGGGGAAGAGGGAGGGGGAAGTGGAAGGATGTGGTTGGCTGAAATGAAGTCCGATCCTGTACAGATAAATCACTAGTGTACACGTGTACAGATTCCACACGATCATGAGGAAGCCTGAATCTGGGCAGGACCTTGTCTCTTTGCCTGTCATTTGTGGCTGCTCCACCCAGGTCTGAGACACCTTCCGGAGTGAAACAGTGATGGGGGGGGGGGGGAGGCAAGAGGATGGAGCCGTCTAAACCCCTCCGCGGGTACTTTGAAAACAGACTCCTTTTGTCTGGATCTTACCTGCGCAAAGATGGGTCTGTATGCATTTTGAGCAGAGGAAGAGGGTCTGTGGAACTGCCCACCACTGCGGTGTACTATTCCCAGGATATTAAAAAAAATTAAAAAAATAAAAGTTATAACAAGACATATTATCCAAAAACATATCCTTATCCCCCCCCCCATTTTTCCTCCCTCCCCCCTCCCCCCCAGAACCCCCACCCCACCCCACCCCACCTCCTGACTTCCCTCAGTTCCAGTCTTTGGTTTCTCTAATATTGCTATTTTCTGCATGTTACAAAGTTGTATAGATCCTCAAACTGTTTAGCTGATTATTATCAGTAAAAAAAAATTGTGGATGTTTATTCAAAACCTGCCAAGGAGTCCAATTTGCTTTGTTGCATCTTCAGAGACTTTGCGAAAGGTTCCCATTCATCTTTAAAGTCACAGTTATCCTTCTTCCGTAGCTTATATGTCAATTTTGCCAGTTCTGCATAGTCCATCAACTTTTCTTGCCATGATTCTTTAGCTGGGGTTTCTTCAGTCTTCCATCCTTGTGCAACCAGAACTCTCGCGGCCGTTGTCGCATACATGAAGATGTTTTTCAACTTTTTTGGCAGATCTTTCCCTACAATCCCCAACAAAAATGCCTCAGGTTTTTTAACAAATGTTAAATGGGACATTTTCTTCAATTCATTGTATATCATTTCCCAAAATGTTTTAATTACCTTACACTCCCACCACATATGATAAAATGTTCCCTCCTTTTCCTTACACTTCCAACATATATTTGAACTAGTTTTGTACATTTTCCCTAACTGCACTGGTGTTGTATACCATCTGTACATCATCTTCATGTAGTTCTTCATGTACTGTTCCCAGGATAGGTAAAGATCATTCAACAGTTTTCAAATTGAAAAACGGTGTTTCATTTTGTGCAAAAGGATTGATTCCATCCCTGTATCAAAGAGCTGTGATTTGAGGATCGTCTGTTTCATAGCAGCTCCTGTGCCCCTTCCCTCTGCTGCATTTGGCATGAAATTGCCAGTGATTTCCCCAGGAATAAAAAGGCCTACCTACTCTGGGCTTATTCTTGGGAATTACTTTGCAACAAAGAAGAAAGCTTTTCGTCTTCTGTTTCTTTTCATTTTTATGTTTTCAAAATGCTTGATATCTGACACTGATTTCTGTATATTGTGTTTTCTTTGTTTTTCAAGCTTTCATAAAAAATAGCCTTTGAAACCAGCTGGTACAGTGCTCAGAAGACTTGCCTTCGTGTCCACAGAATGGAGAAGAAAAGTTCGCCCGGCGAATCCCTGGGTGCGACCCCAGAGACCTCCGGCTCCCACCTGGCTGAGCCTTCTCATTGCCAGCTCACTTCGATGCCCTCTGTTCCCAGAGATACCACTGGAAGAGCTGCTTCCCTTAGCCAGGAAGAGTCGGGGTTCCAGCAGCCTTCCCAGCAGGCCTCCCACATTTCCTCCTCCTTGGGCAGTGCTCCATTGCAGGTCCCCGAGCAGCTTTCCGAAGAAAGGCCCCATGGCACTGGCCAAAGTGCTTCCCTCCCATCTCTGGAGGAGGTTTCTTCTTCCCAGTGCACCACCCAGGGAACGGGTCACCAGCTTGCAGCGACGTTCTCTAGCCTGCAGTCTGGGAGTAGGAAAAGTGTGATCACCTTTGCGGGGACCCAGGCTGTTTCCTCTACCTCTAAGTCTCCAGAGGGGTCTGTCCCAGCTCCGAGCACAGCTGATCTGGCTAAAGGCGGCCAGGGGCAAGGCCAGGTAAGTCCAGATTGAGAGGTAGGGAAAGGGCTTTGAGGCTGTAATGCCCTCCTTGAGTCTCTCCAGCTGCTTTGGACAACTGCCCCCATCCCTGACCCCTGGCCATACCGCCTGGGCCTGGTGAGAGATGGAGCCCCAGAACACCTGGAGTGCACCAGGCTGGGGAAGGATGTCGTGAGGTGGAAGGCAAAAGGAAGGCAGACAGCCCATCCCGGGGTCGGTCCTTTTCCTCCTTCTAGCTTAATGGCTCACCTGAGCCGCCATCCTTTAAACTGGGGAAGCAGCAGCGGCTCATCAGAACTCACAAGTTAGGAAGTCCTATGTTATAGTGCCCATCTTCTTGTTATGTCCTGTTGGTGGGGAGAATCGTGCCGTTTTCCTGTGGGTGGGCAGCCAGCCAGCAGCAGGCTGGCAGGTGGGCCCAGGGAAATGGCTTGGTCGGGGGAGCCTCAGAACTCGTCCTCTGCATGTTTGTTCCCTGTTGCCCCAAAGTGGGAACGGTCTTGCAATTCAGGCTTGTGGCACATAGGTAGAGAAGGGGAGCCGTTTGTCTCTTCAGATGCCTGGGAGAAGAGAACAGTGGGTGCGGGCAGCCTCTGCTCCCCCTTCTAGAAAGGAGGCCTTTGCCAACATGGGTGCAATTCTGCTCCATGTGGGGAAAGTGTTTATCCATCATGGACTTGGGGGGATGCTGCTGCCAGCCAATATGGGCTTTGAAGGATATTTTTTTACTGTAGGCCTGTTTATTCTGCTGCATTTCAATGTTTGCCTATTTTCGGACCTAGTTGTAAAGTACCTTGAGATTCCCACATAATAGGTTGCAGGCAAATACTCTAAAAATAAGAACTCCCCCCCCCCCATCATGTCACAAAGTCAATTGACACAGAGCCTAAAATAATGCCAACGAGCTCTTCTACCTGGAAGTGCAACATCAGCCCTTCAACACATCAGCATGATGTGCAGTTGTCACACGGCTATGACTCATAAGCCATGAATGCAGGTCTGAATAGTGCTCCTTTGGAAACCCCCACCCTCCATGCAGAAAAAGAGCATCTGCCCCTGAAATCCTTTCAGTATAAAGTGTATGAATGACAGGCAGCTAAAAAACTGTCTCCTCGGCTATTTGGCTCATGTGTCTCATAGAACAAACTCCGTGGACGAAAACAGCCTTGCCAGGAATGTGAGCCGACTTTAATCCAGCCTGCCCTGAAATATCTCAGAAGTGAAGCAGGAGAAAGAGGCCCAGTTTATGGCGGTGAGCTGATTTGGTTTTGCGTAGGAGGGTGTGCGCTGAGGGGACTGGTCTGCTTATGTGAATAGGCTGGACTACAAAATATCTGGCTGCTCTTATATTCTTTTCCTGCAAGGCTGCAGTTAGGTTAGTGAGTGGCAGGCTATTGCCTATCTTGTGTATCAGCAGCACTGTAGAGTCAGGCCAGATGGCAAATCCTGATAGTTGGGGTCGGGATGCATATGGTATGGGTTCGGGAAAGAGGGGTGGCCACTTCCAATCTACCAGGAAGCATTTGTCTGCTGGAGAAACAGCTTGCACCAGCAGAGGGAGGCAGCACTCCACAGAAAAGCTCTCTGTCATACAAGCAGTCCTCTTGGGCTGGAAGTGACCATATGCCAGATGAGGGGGAGCATGAAGCCAGGCTCTGGGCTTTCGTTTCGTGTTGGAATGGAGATGTAAAATCACTTCTTTTGTATTCAGGCCAGGACAAGAGATCCACACCTGGGAGCTTGACGGCAACTGAAGGGATCCATGGTGATCCAGGACAAGCTGCACTTGCTGCTCAGGTAAGGCCAGAAGGAGGCTTACCAGGCGTCCCCGGTTGCCAGGGAGAGTCCCCGGATTCAGCAATCTGTCCCCGGCAGAAATTTGTCCCCGGAATGTCCCCAGAATTACGCCTAGGGACTTCCTGCGCTGCAACATGGCTGACGCCATGGCAGCAAGCAGCATCGGCGGTCCCAACTACATCTGGGGACATTAATTAAATCCGGGGACATTCCAGCCAGCCAATCCGCTGGCGGGGGGGGGGGGGGTGCCTCGACCTTGCTGCAGCCGCCGCCGCTGAGGAGAGGGAGAGCCCGACCCGAGAGAGCAGACCCAGAGGAAGGTATGTCTGCTTTAACGCCTCATTGCTGAGCAAAAAACAGCGTTCTTGGCCGTTCCTGTGGCATACACCCCTCCCCCCTTTTCTCCAGCTGGACGGCTTGTCTTTGGGGCGTTGAGGCAAAGCACAGCAGAGGGGATCCCCTGTCCCCCCCCCCCCACTTTGTGGGAGAGCTTGCTTGCAGATAGGGATAGTGCATGGAAACACCGGTTTCTATAATAATTGAAATGTGCTTCATTTGCAACTAAGTAGAGCCTCTCTGCTAATGCAGAGCACAATCCACAGCTTCAGGCAAGGCCATTTATATACCCAGAATCCAGAGCAGCCTTTTCTCATACTCCTCGGAAGTACCACCACTGCACCACCAGCGCTTGGCCTTCTGGCACCTGCAGGCTAGGGAAAGAGCTCTTTAGCACCCTGGGGTGGAGCTCCTTCTCAGCAATAGCACTGTCTGCTCATTCCCAACTTCTTCAACCAGTGCCTCTGTGCCTTCTGTAAATGTCTGGAGTAAATGTCTAGCAGGAAGTGTCTGTCCTCTCCAGGATGTTGAAATACTGAAGAAGGCGCCCAATAGCCCTAAGACGGGGGCGGAAACAGTATTTAAGGATGATCAAGCATTGCGTATGAAGGTCCAGGAGCTTGAAGAAAACCTCCAGCCATTCCCTGCAATACTCCAGGAGCCGCAAGGAAGAGGTATTTTTGAGAATTGTGTCCCGCGGCGACCAGGAAGTAACGGAACGGGTTACTTCCAGGTTTCGCTGCTCGCGCATGTGCAGGCGCTCAGAATGACGTCCCGCGCATGCGCAGAAGCGGCAAATCGCGACCCACACACGCGCAGAGGCGGGTTGCGTTCTGCTCATGATGCGAACGGGGCTCTGGAACAGATCCCGTTCGCAACCAGAGGTACCCCTGTAGTTGAAATGCCTGGCTTGTTCAATGGGTTGTCCATTTAGGAGCCATTTCTGCTTCCTGGGCTGTGCCCCCAATACTACGGCTTTTGTCTTGGAATAATTTGTATTCAAATCTTTGTTACAACACAGTCTCCCAAAGTTCTTTAGTAATCACCTCATAGCCACTTGCGTTTGTGCTAACAACACCGTATCGTTGGCATGTAGCAAAATGGATACATTATGGGATAAAACTGAAACAGGGAAATATCTGGCCATTTGGGTTCCTTTATTACATCATTTACATAAAAGTTAAAAAGCAGAATTTTAGAAAGTATTTCAAAGTGTTTAAAATGATTTAGGAATTACAAGGTTAACTTTTTTTAAAAGATATTAAATAAGTTTTAAAAGCCTGTATGTGTAACTGCTGATGATGTTGGGGGGTGGCGGCAGCTGTGCTTCTAAGACTCCCTTAAAACTGATTTACAGTGCTGGCTCTTGGGGATTGAAAGGGCACATAAAAAGGCCTTGTCCCAAATTAAAGAAAAACCAACAAACAACCCCAGTCAAACAATTAAAAAAACCAGCCTTTGGAGCTCAGATGAACAAGTCCCACTTTGGTGCAACTTGACCGGAATGACATGCACAGATGCTCCCTTCTTTTTCTCAGTGATAGCAGCTCTTTTGGCTGAGGTGTGGCATGCAGCTGAAACAGTATTTCAGGAAACTCAAGCATTCAGTGTGAATCTCCAGGAGCTTGAAGAGAAACTCCAGGCGTTGCCAGCAACACTCCAGGAGCCGCAAGCCAGAGGTATTTTTGAGAATCCTGTCTTCACAAATTCCGGGGACATGGCCCTCCCAGTGTTAAGGTGGGGAGGTGGGGCTGCGAGTTTGCAGATAAGAGTCAAAAGTTTAAAAGGTAAAGGCTAATGGAATTTTATTTAAAAATCAGGTCAGGACAACAGATCCACACCTGGGAGCTTGATGGCAGCTGAAGGGATCCACGGTGATCCAGGGCAAGCTGCACTTGCTGCTCAGGTAAGGCCAGAAGGAGGCTTACCAGGCGTCCCGGGTTGCCAGGGAAGAGTCCCCGGATTCAGCAATCTGTCCCCGGCAGAAATTTGTCCCCGGAATGTCCCCGGATTTACGCCTGGGGACTTCCTGCACTGCAACATGGCTGACACCATGACAGCAAGCAGCATCGGAGGTCCCGACTACATCTGGGGACATTAATTAAATCCGGGGACATTCCAGCCAGCCAATCCGCTGGCTGGGGGGGGGGGTGCCCCGACCTTGCTGCAGCCGCCGCTGAGGAGAGGGAGAGCCCGACCCGAGAGAGCAGACCCAGAGGAAGGTATGTCTGCTTTAACGCCTCATTGCTGAGCAAAAAACAGCGTTCTTGGCCGTTCCTGTGGCGTACACCCCTCCCCCCTTTTCTCCAGCTGGACGGCTTGTCTTTGGGGCGTTGAGGCAAAGCACAGCAGCGGGGGTCCCCTGCCCCCCCCCACTTTGTGGGAGAGCTTGCTTGCAGATAGGGATAGCGCATGGTTGGGGAGCCTTTTATTTGTAATTGCTCTGGTTGCTTAGAAGGGTAGTTGGCGGATGAAGTTAATCAAGTCAACTTTAATCGTTTAACCTGCCAGAAAAAGGGCCAGTTTAAAACAGCGGCTGTCTAGTTCACAGAGTTCCTGAACAAGCATGCATGGAAACACCGGTTTCTATAATAACTGAAATGTGCTTCATTTGCAACTAAGTAGAGCCTCTCTGCTAATGCAGAGCACAATCCACAGCTTCAGGCAAGGCCATTTATATACCCAGAATCCAGAGCAGCCTTTTCTCATACGCCTCTGAAGTACCACCACTGCAACACCAGCGCTTGGCCTTCTGGCACTTGCAGGCTAGGGAAAGAGCTCTTTAGCACCCTGGGGTGGAGCTCCTTCTCAGCAATAGCACTGTCTGCTCATTCCCAACTTCTTCAACCAGTGCCTCTGTGCCTTCTCTAAATGTCTGGAGTAAATGTCTAGCAGGAAGTGTCTGTCCTCTCCAGGATGTTGAAATACTGAAGAAGGCGCCCAATAGTCCTAAGACGGGGGCGGAAACAGTACTTAAGGATGATCAAGCATTGCCTATGAAGGTCCAGGAGCCTGTAGAAAAACTCCAGCCATTCCCTGCAATACTCCAGGATCCGCAAGGAAGAGGTATTTTTGAGAATCCCGTCTTCACAAATTCCGGGGACATGGCCCTCCCAGTGTTAAGGTGGGGAGGTGGGGTTGGGAATTTGCAGATAAGAGTCAAAAGCTAAAAATGTAAAGGCTAATGGAATTCTATTTAAAAATCAAAAGTCGCTGTGGTGGTTCAAGTTGTAGTGTGAGACAAAAGACAAGATGGAAAAGAAAAGATAAGGAAGAGAGAAAAGAGATAGAGAGAAAAAGAAGAAAGAAAGAAAAAGAAAACAGAAAAAATCCTACTGAAAATAGTTTGTTTGTTCAGAAAATAGAAGGAAAAGAAAAAAACACCATTGTAATAAGTAAATAGAAAAAGGGGGGAGTGGAGGTGGAAAAGTAGATATATATATAGAATTCTTTAATGAAAAATTTAAAAAAACTTTTTTTAAAAAAAGAGAAAAATGAGTAATAATAATGAAAATGAGTAAATGAGTAAGAAGTGAATAGAAATGGATGAATAATGAGTAATAATGTATTCATAAAAAAGGGAGGGTTGTGTGTATAACTAAAGAAGAAGGAGGAGAGAGAGAGAGAGAGAGAGAGAGAGAGAGAGAGAGAGAGAGATTAGGGAACAAGAAAAAGGGGCAGTTTGAATGCTCCTGTGGGACCCCCAGGGCTTGGTGTTGGGTCCCTAGATCAGGGCTGAGGTGGCGGTTCCAGGAAATGGGCTCCAATGGTTCAGGCCGCCTACCTGGGTTCATAGGGCTTTAAAATACGGATAAGAAATGGACTGAAAATAAACTCAATAACATAAAGCATGGTTTTTGCTGTGCCCCCCTGCAGTGGCAGGGGAGGGTCCACGCCACGTTCTTCTAGCCCCCAGCCGGTCCCTGGTGCGCGGTTCCTCTGCTCTTTTGCTCCAGCCGCTGGTGATATTGGCTTGGGGTCGGAGCTGGGCTAGGTGGGGCGTTCCCTCCGGGCTTCCCTGTCTCTCCCGATCCCCCCTATCATTCCCCCCCCCATGTTACCTGTGGGGGCGCCTTACCAATACAGTCGTACCTTGGATCCCAAACACCTTGCGACTCGAATGATTTGGCTCCCGAACGCCACAAACCCGGAAGTGAGTGTTCCGGTTTGTGAATGTTCTTTGGAGCCCAAATGTCCGACGGGGCTTCCGCGGCTTCGGATTGAGTGCAGGAAGCTCCTGCAGCCAATCGGAAGCCGCGCCTTGGTTTCCGAATGTTTTGGAAGTCAAACGGACTTCTGGCATGGATTCCGTTTGACT